>NW_016107910.1:686294-716403 GCF_001604975.1 Cebus imitator | reverse complement strand
AAAAAAAAAAAAAAAAAAAAAAAAAAAAAAAAAAAAAAAAAACTGGCTTTGTCTTCAGTTTCTCTCAGGCCTTCACAACAGTAGCTCTCTTTCTCATGAAATAAGAATTGGTAGGTTCAAAAAGAATAACAATAGTAAATCATATCTAATGGGGTAAAGGCAAAAAAGTTTCATCTCCTCCACCAGATCAGAACAATAGAAAATGCAAAGGCTGTGGAGGGAGGTAGGATGTGAAAAGAGTGAATATACAGGTGTAACAGATGTGTAAACAAAGTCAAATATGCAAATCAACTATATATATGTATATAAACATATCTTGGTTGTCGAAATGGCTGTAGCTCTCTGTATGCATAACAAAATGGAAATAGATTACTCAACTGGAGCATTTATATTTCCAACAATAAAATGAGAAGATGAATATTATCCCTGGAAATTGGTTTCTTACCTTCAAAAGAAAAGGGTAGGGGAAAATATTGAAAATATTGCCTAAATTAGTATATGAGTTGTGTTTGTTTTTAATAAAATCAGACTATTCCCTTGGAAGTATTTAGCATTCACGTATTTCTCTTGCTCCCACATCAGGCTGCTGTTGTTGTTTTAATTGCCTGTAGGCTAAAAGTAGAAACATACATTTCTGGTTTTATTTAATTTTTTTTTTTTTTTTTTGGTGGGGGAAGTGGGGAGGCTAAGAAAGAGGAGAATAGAGAAATAGAAGATGGTTACAGGTTAAACAGTTTAGTTTTCCAAAGAGAAGAATGTATTTTCCCACCTGTCAGATCTTTCTAAAGACATATATGGAACCTCAGACTGTGGAATTTTTTTCTGTCACTAAGTACTCCAAACATGTGACCCTTTCAAAAAAGAGTCTTGAAAGGAATAAAAAGTAACAGTACACCACAGAGTCATTAGAATTGACGTCACTAACACTCATCCATTTTGTAATATAAAAGAGTAGACATTCTTTATACATGCCCCTGATAGTAGTTTTAAAATAGTATATTCCAATTTATTCACTTACTGATATTGGTTTTCAAAGCATTAAGAACAGTGAATATAAAATATATTTGAAACCAATTAAGGCTTTTTTCTAATAAGATGAAATATAAAAGTACCTTTTTTAAAGAGCATTACTGGTAGAACATATCCCAAATTAAGATTATTTAAAAGAATACAGTCTTGAAAACAAAATATAGTTAACTTCTGCAGTCTCTAAGAAGGGGGAGAGACAAGAATCTAGACTACTGTTCCTGTAAACCAAATCAACAAAATTAGATACTTGCGCATTCCAGTAAAAAATGCATTGGTTCACTATGCTTTCTTTCATCAATATGAGAATAAAACTACATCTATTCACACTTCACACATTATTTAATTAACTAGCTAGAAGACTGGATTCTCTTTACAACATTATTTGTTATCAAGAAGATTTGGTATAAGGTTCATCTTATATGGCTTCCAAGGTGAGTGTTTATTCAACTACCAAAAGAGCCTTATTATGAAGTGCACTCATCCTTGAAGGGAGGGAATCTCAGGACAGCTTGCTGTGGGCTGAAATTCTACAGTATTTAATACAAGTATATTGTGTAGACACATACCTACAGCCATAAATGCATTCATTCTCTTTCCCCTCAAATCCTACCTCCCACCCCTGCACTTGCACACAGACAGGATGAATTAACAGAAAGCAGACTGTGTCCCTTAAAGACCAAAATGGAAGAGATCAACTCATTGACCAATTTATTATGTTTGTCTTTCTATCTGTCTTCCCAGTCAGGCTGTGTCCACACCATTCTGGTAGAGTCAATTGAAAAGAGAAAAAAAAAAAATCACTCTGTCAAACTCTGTTCTATCTATGTAATGTCACAAACCTAGTTTGAGTGATCCTTTCCCCAACTCCGATAGGTACACACTGAATTGACTGCTTGTGTTGGCATCTTGTAAGCAATTTCTATTATATCAGCATTGCTTCTCGGGAGAAAGGGGAACATCTAAACATTTTTAATATTGATTATTTCTCATTGTCCTTAGTTATTATTCACATACTGTAGAATCCCATTATAATGTGGCTGATTATCTCCCAGATTTGGCCAGACTGGAGACCAGCCCTTACGCTGACCCTTTTTCACAGACATGGAATGGACTGCTACAAACATAAAGTGTAAAGCTTGTAAAGTGGATGTTAGCAACCCCCCACCAGCAGACCAATATTAAAAAGATGTTTTTAGACAATTTACATTTGGTAAGAGATATTTCTCTACCATAATTCTTGCAATCTGAGCACAGAAAACACCACATATATCCATACCACCTGCAAAGATCACTGCTAGACATCAGATTTTTAAAACACAGAAAATAGAGGGCTATGGACCAGGGTCAGTAGTTCATTGGTCTTTGAATGGCTTGTAATTCCAAGTTGCAGAAATGGCCATCTGAATGGACTTCTTGCACGGAGGAATAGTAATTTTCTTAATGATTTACTATTCACACTCTACCTGTGATGGTATTGGTAGTATTCATGTTTAATAAACATAATTTTTTCTATAAAATTTATTCCCACAGCAGCATGCGTATACATGCATATAGAAAAGGTCTGAATCAAAGAGAGAAGTCTGTCTCAAACCTGTAGTGATGTAGAAATTAAACAGAAAAAAATCATATTTGTGAACTCTGTTGGCATAATCAGGGACTGCGTCTGTTCAAAACAGTGTACAGCAGCCACTTTTAAGCAATAGGGTTTGACTTGCTCCCCAGTGGACAGCAGTTCTCTATAAATGAATTTCTTTCATCATAAGAGAGGAGTTGAGTGTGCTTAACCTGAAATTCCAAATTCTGAGACTTTCATTGGAGTAAGAGTGTTTGAAATTCTAGATAAACATACTTGTATTAATCACCTTCATTTTCCATATTATTTCCTGGGAGAAAATACTTTAACTCCTCCAGATTCTGTACTAAAAGTGAAAATAATTTTTAAGGTAGTTATTTAATGTGCCCTCAGTCTTCCCCCCCATCATTGTCCATGGAAAAGTGGGCAACGTTGGCACTATAGATGCTCCCCAGCAGCCTCCTCTACGCAGGTAAAGGAAGTTGGTATAGAAAGGATTGAAAGACAAAGGCTCTGCTGCCTACAGTTAGACCTCCAGCCTCTCATCTACAGTGGAAAATCAACTGATAAGATCAAGTCCTATTGTCTCTTCTACCCCTTAGTGATCTGCTTCTGCCTGTCCTAGTTTGATGTCCTGGGTTGAATAAGAAAACGAACTAGCTTCATTTTTAATGGATTAAAGTTATATCTAAACAAGTAATTTCAAAATTGCTGACTTGAAATCTTTGTATTTTCTAGAGCTTTCTCTGCACAACTTATTTGCACTTTGTATTACTGTGTGCCTTTATGCATGATTTTGATAACTCACAATAGAAAAATTTAAGATAAAGGCAATACTAATCTTTAAATTTATGTACTACATTTCCCCCCTAAAGATTCCTAGGCAAACTGGAAATGATGTGCACAGTATACTCTGCAACAACAAATATGCAAAGCGCAACAAAATGACCACACAAAATGATCACATTCGGTCCAGGCAACACAAAATGATTTTCAGGCCACACAAAATGATCACACTCAGTAAAGGCAAAAAGCTCATTAATATCAATAGGCATCCTGTGCACAATTAAAGGGCAGTATATGCCATGGGTCTCATTCACTGCTGTGTGAGAGTATGAAAGTGCATGGACTCACATCTCAAATGAATCAAGTCCACCACTTTCAAGTCCAACATTTTAAACTTCTATCTTATAAGAGATAATAGTCAAATACAGTGAACGCAAATACATTTGATAATTACTGATTAAATTTGCCTTTGAGTCTTCTGGAAAAAAAAACAAAACAAGCATTTTGGTAACTGAAAGACCAAAAATCCTCAAAGGTAATTGTGCCTTTATGATCTGTGATATTGTAAATTAAAATTGCTGTAAACATTTGTGAAAAATGTAATGACAAAATAGCCAATCTGAGAAATCACAGTCTCTCATTTGCATGTGTGTGTGTGTGTGTGTGTGTGTGTGTGCATGCGCCTGCTACCACCTATCTATATTTCAGCCTGTATTTTGTGAAAATGACCAAGTTATTCAGATTGAGTGGAAGGGTGATATGTTTCAAGTAAATTAAGTTAAAACATGACTCTCAGGGCAGAGACCTTTAAGAGTTTAATAGAGACGAACGTATCTTTTGGCTTACTTTTAACCCCTATAACAATGAGATATGTGATACAAATGGTGACTCCCCTATAGCAAAAGAAGTTCAAATTATGTTACCATTACCTCCTGATAGTATGCCAGCATTTTAAAAAATGTTTTTAAAAATATATCAATAATGAACCTAGCTGTGATGATATTGAATATTTCCTGGAAAATATTTGTTGCTCTAAAACTCTGCATGTCCTAACCCTGTTCCATGCCTCTGGCTGTCAGAACTTTGCAGCGCCCACTCAAAGTTCAGTGTCAAATTAAAAGGTGACAAGAATGGAGCAGCATAAATAATAGCTTAAAGCTTTTCTCTACTTTTCAACATACGAACATATGAATTTCAAAACCCAGTGTGCTCTGCTGAATAAATATGTTCAGATTTCACATATAAGTTGCAGAATAAAAATAGCAAAAATATTCAATTCAACAAAAATTATTGAGTGCCTACTATGTGCAAGACTTTGTTAAAGTGGCATGTGAACTGTGTGGAGTAAGGAAAGGACCTTGCTTCAAAGGGCTAACAATCTCTGTGGTAAGATAAGAATAAGATAGAAATGTACATAACAAACTGTTAAATAAAGGAGCGCTAGATATATGTACTATCATCAGTGTAGATGCCACTACTCTATATTTTTATTGTTCCTTTCTTATAATACACACTCATGCTCAAACATAGCATTTCTTTGTGCTATTTTAATAATATTGTGCATCCCTGTTGAAACCCAGGTAGATGCAGTTATTAGTTGATTTATATGTCTAGACACTAAAAGTGTTTATTTGCAAATTTCTATGCCTGAATTTAGCTCTGATGAGTTTGAATTACTTTTGTAAGATATTTTTTGTTTTGAGACAAATTCTAACTTTGTTGTCCAGACTGAAGTGCAGTGGGGTGATCATGGATCACTGTAGCCTCAACCTCCTGGGCTCAAGTGATTCTTCCCAATTTAGCCTCCTGACAACAGGTCTCAAGTGATCATCTTGTGTCAGCATCCCAAAGTGTTGGGATTATAGGAATAAACTACCAAGACTGGTCTATAAGAAAATGTTTTTTTTTTTAAAGGGATAAAACGCAGAAGAATAAACTCATTGCAAGATTCTAAAAATCACTTTCTATTCCTCTGCTTTCCATTCGGAAAGCTGGGAATTAATGACAGGTAACCTGAGCAAGATGAAATATTCACCTCCCCTAATTTTCAGTCTTTTTCAAATTAGAGAATTTACCTATCTCACGATTTTCTGTAACTAGTTACGTGAGTTAAGTTAGTACTTGGGTTAAGGAGGAGGGAAAGACTCACCAGCAGGTGCTGGGAATCAGACTGCAAAGCAAGGAGGCTCTGTGTGATAGTTCTGCTCCACTGTGTACTTCATTGCATGAGATTTATGACATGATAAGAATATTAGGCAAAGACAAGCATGAAAAATACATTTCTAGGCCAGAAATTCCTGTTTGAAAATTTACAGGAATTGTGATTTAAAGCAGGGACGGAAACTAAAAATACCCACCAGCTTGATAACAGATTTTGTAACCAAATTGTCCCCAGCTAAAAGTTGACCTCATTGAGATTTTTGGTAGTACCTTTCTCTGTTGACTAGCAATGTATGAATTCATTTCTATGAATTCAGCAACCTATAGGAAAATGGCATTGATGTTTAAAGTGTGACTATTAAGTTGACTTGTTAAGATGATATTGAAAGCTTGAAGGAACCTAAATCTAACAAAAACTCATTAAGCATGGAATGCATTCTGTCCTTGTTTTCTTTTCTTTATGTACATTTCCCTTTTTGAAATGCATTCTACAAAGCAAAGCTTGCAACGTTCAAAATTTCCAAATATTTTGGGGAAAATATGTTCAGTGTGAAATATGTTCCCTAAAGTGATAAAAGACATAATCAGAGAGGAATAAGAAAATCATTCTGAATGGGCCTGCATTTGCACTCTTAACACAGAGTAATGAGAGGCAGGAGCATGCTTATCTTAGCGGAAAGGACTAGACAATCTCATGAAAATGCTGTCTGCCTTGCTCAGTTTTTCAGGACATACTGCTACTGTTGTCAGTCATGCTCTTCTGGGAACAGAGATGAACTCCGGCAGAGTTGCATCAGTGCAATAGTAAGCAGTGCTCCAATAGAATCCTAAAAGACTGAACGAATGCATTTTGAGTTCGTCGGGCTCAATCTAGATGTATTTATGTCCATCAATATTTTGATTGTGATATTGTACTATAGTTTTGCAATATGTTACTATTGGAAGATACCAGGTAAAGAGCACATGAGTGTTTCTACACTAGTCTTAAACTTTCTGTAGATCTACAATTATCTCTAGAAAAAATTCAATTAAAAAAATCAAAGCAGTTTTTACAATTAAATCAAAGCTAACTCAAATTATTTTTCCTAACATTCAATAATTTTCATCATTGTAAATGTTGATCTTTTCATTTTTCTGTTTTTATTTTTCTTTTTCTGTTGTGGGAGAAGGTTTTTGGAGAAGCAGTGTCTGAATAAGACCAGCTTCTTCTGAGTTTGCCTGGAACTTGCAATAAGTTCCTGTCTCTGGCACCTACAGAGCTCTCAATCTCATACTGAGACCCTGGAAATCCTGATCATACACCTGGAATGCTTTCTGGTTGTCCTAGCTAAGATAACTGCTTACAATATCAGCCACAATTTCAACCCAGGATATGGCAACCCAATTAAATGAGTACCTGAGGAATAACTCCTCAAAAACTAGGTATGGAATCCCTCATGGAAATATGAGTTTAAAATTTCAGAACCATTCATTAATTCAACAAATATTTATTAAGCACCTACTTCATACCAGAATTTTCAAATCGGTATAGTGTTTGGGTATTTATTTTTGTACTCTGGATTTCTATTTGAGTTTGAATTCTAGGTTCGCTGCCTATCTATCTGTGGGAGAATGAGCAAGTCCTCTGATCTCAGTTTTTCTGCCTGTAAAATGGGAATAATAATTGCACCTATCTAACAAAGTTGCTGTAAAATTTAATAACATAATCACACAAAACGCCGGCCTTGGTGACTGACATAAAGTGCTCGCTTGATATTAGCTCTTATGCTCTGTTTCTCCTCTTTTTCTACGTTGTGTATTATGCAGAAGATTGCAATATGGTTGAAATTTATTTAAACAGAGTGGAGAGGAATTTTCCTCTTCATTATTGGCTACTGTAGTGCTTCACAACATCTTTTTTCCTCATTTTAACACACATGACACTTGATATTTATATGAGCAACATACGCTGTGTTTTTTATCCAGCATTATGTGCAATTCCCTAGATGTTAACTGTAATGTAGGACCTTACCAGTGTTATCACCAACAAAAACATTGAATCTGTTCTGACTTTTTTTCCTTTTTTTTTTCTTTTTTTGGAGACAGAGGCTCGCTCTGTCACCTTATCTGAAGTGCAATGGTGAGATATCGGCTCACTGAAACCCCCACCTCCAGGCTCAAGCCTCCTAAGTAGCTGGGATTACAGGCACACACTGCTACACCTGGCTAATTTTTTGTACTTTTAGTAGAGTTGGCTTTTCGCCATGCTAACCAGGATGGTCTCGAACTCCTGGCCTCAAGTGATCCACCAAACTTGGCCTCCCAAAGTGCTGGGATTACAGGCGTGAGCCACCATGCTTGGCCTGATTTTATTTATTTTTTTAACAAGGCAAGTAAGTCACACACTTTGGTACTGCAACTACCCGTAGCAATGCACATTGTTTTTGATGCACCGCACAACATATTGAAACACAACAGTTTGTTGTCACATCACGATTGAAAATTGCTGGTGTACAGGGATATATCTATGGGTTTTCCAACCTAAAGCAAAAGCAAGTAACCCTGTTATTCTGGCTTAACCTTTATAAATCACCACTATGTCTTATTCTTATTAAGGAAGAAAATTCAAAAGTAACTACACTATAGTAACAGAAATTCCTAGAAAAAGAAAATATCTCCTTTGTGTTCACCATCACTTATAAAAAATTCATATTTCTTATTTCTATACCTATTTCTAACTTAAATCCATGAAGGCTTCCCTGAAAGTTGTGCAGTTGCTTCTTCTTTTTCTAGAATATTTATGTTGAATATTTAAAATTGTAAAATATTGTAGGTAAGAGAAGAAGCAACTGCACAACTTTGACGTTTTCAGGGCTTGCACAATATGATTCACTATCCATTCCTTCCTGTTTAGACTCCCAATAACCTGTAGAGATAAAGCAGTATGGGCAGCCAATCAAAATGAAGAATATTGAAAAGGTTAAAGTCTATGTTTATGAGTATATTAAATGTTTATAGTCTTTCACAAACTGCACTGGGCATTAAAACTACTGTATCTTGTTCTGGTCATAAACATTGCAACAAGAAAGAAGTGGGTAACAACAATTTCATTCACAAGACCAAATTTGTAACGAGAATACAAAATGGCATAATATGTATTAATTCATTCCCATGACAATAACTGCAAGAGAAACGGAAAATAGTGTGAACCTAAACCACTCATTATGGTGGAAACAGGAATTATTAAATAACTGTAAGAAACTCAGTTTAAAAGTCTATACTTAGAGTGACAATTTACCATTCAGGCTTTGGAAAAAGATGAGGGACATTTGAACTCCATAACTCCATAACTATAAATCAGCTGACTCCTTTCTAGCCAAAGACCAATAATTGATGTGACTTTCATTTTTAGGTAACAAGTGATGCTGCATGTACTATTATTTCTACAACTGTTTTATATTTGAAATGTATTATTATTTTCCTTGATAATACCTTGAAGTATCTAGAGCTTCAGAGCATAATTATATGTTATATAAGAACTATTGTTTTGGTCTTATCATTAGGTCGAATGTTAGATCTTATTACAAATTTAAAAAAAATTGCCTTTTATATACTATGCTTATGCAAATTAACTGCACTTAGAATGTCTCCTATAAGAAAAGCTAAAATATAAAATATCTTGGTATAAATCACACAGACTGCTAGATGTTAACTGCAGTCATACTAGCCTTGATTAAAATATATTAATCCTTTGGGAGGCCAAGGCGGGTGGATCACCTGAGGTTAAAAGTTCAAAACCATCCTTGCCAATATGGTGAATTCCCATCTCTACAAAAAATACAAAAGTTAGCCAGGGATGGTGGTGCATGCCTGTAGTACCAGCTACTCAGGAGGCTTAGGCACAAAAATCTCTTGAACCCAGGAGGCTGAGAATGCAGTGAGCTAAGATTGCCCCACTGCAGTCCAGCCTGAGCAACAGATGGAGACTTTATCTCAAACTCAATAAATAAATAAATAAAATACATTGATCTTTTTTTTTTTGTTTTAAAAGTGAAGTTATTAAAATTCCCTAGTATTACAACAAATTACAGCAAAAACAGTTGAATACTTTTATTGTAATTGGAGTTTCTTCTAGTTTAAAGGAATAAAGGAATATTTTAGGGTATTTGGAACAGTGATCTTTATAATGCAAAGCTAATTAAAAAATGTGTTAGCAATTTGAGGACACCCACATTTACAATTATATAATTTTGAGAATCTTTTTTTGCTGTACAATTTCAATTGTGAAAAAAATTAAGATTGGGCCGGGCGCAGTGGCTCACTCCTATAACCCTGGCACTTTGGGAGGCTGAGGCGGGTGGATCACGAGGTCAAGAGATCGAGACCATCCTGGTCAACATGGTGAAACCCCGTCTCTACTAAAAATACAAAAATTAGCTGCGCATGGTGACGCGAGCCTATAATCCCAGCTACTCAGAAGGCTGAGGCAAGAGAATCACTCGAACCCAGGAGGTGGAGGTTGCAATGAGCACAGATGGCGCCACTGCACTCCAGCCTGGGTAACAATAGCGAAACTCTATCTCACAAAAAAAAAACAAAAACAAAAACTGTATATATAAAGATTGAACACTAACACAATTAAAGACCTAGTGGTTAAAACATAATTTCATTTGAAAGATAACATTCTAAGCTGATTTTAAATTACATGAATTATTCTTTCCTATTTTCAACAGATTTAGAGAAGACAGCCACTAAATTTGGAAAGAAAGGAAAAACGAATCCATGACTATCATAATGACCTAATTTTAACACACAGTAGTTTTCTGAAGTCCTTCCAAGTCTAGACACTTCATTCTGATACAACAATACTCAGTATGTGGAATGAATAAATAACAACATTTTCATACTAAAGGCCTCTATGTTCCTCTGAGAAACACTTTGAAGAGAGTAAAATTAATCTTAGCTACTTATCCCTGGGTTTGTTGCAGTTACTCTTGGCTCCCCTAGCTCTACAAAACCCTACCAAAGTCTGACTATCACATAAAGCATCCTTCCTCCCTCCTGCCTGTCTTCTCCCGTGAAAGACCCATTCCCCCATTGGATCTACTCATCATTACTGGAGCAAATATACTCTTAGTATTGTTCCCATTGAAAAATAAGAATGTCAATTTTTTTCTTTCCCTGCTCCATAAGCCCGCCTGCCCTCCAATTAAGAGTAATTACAACAAAGATTTTTTTTTTTTTTCTTACAAACAGAGGTTTTATTGCGTTTGGTCCACAGTTGGGTTTCACATTATCTCATGGAGCAGGGCCCCTGGGTGAGGGTTCCTGTGCAGTACTTGGTGGGGTGTGTTGCCCGAGGTGGAGTAGTATAGCTGGTCAGGCCCAGAAGGGGAGGAGGACGGCTGGGGCTCCTGAAAACCTACTGAAGGGCCGGGCGCAGTGACTCACGCCTGTAATCCTAGCACTTGGGGAGGCCGAGGCAGAGGGATCATCTGAGGCCAGGAGTTCGAGAACAGCCTGGCCACCATGGTGAAACCCTGTCTCTACCAAAAATACAAAAATTAGCCAGCGTGGTGGAGCACCTACAGTCCCAGCTACTTGGGAGGCTGAGGCCGGGGAATCCGTTGAGCTTGGGAGGTGGAGGTACAGTGAGCGAAGATTGCTCCAGGCTGTGCCACGGCAACAACTAAAAAAAAAACCCACTGAGGCTACGGGGAGGGCGGGGTGGCATGGAGACGGGGAGTCAGGCTTGGCCCCAACAACTCAGAATTCCGCTTCCTTGTACAGGCCTCACTTTCCCAACCAGGCCCCGGGGCAGGTCTGAGGGTCGGAGGGAAACCCAGCCACTTGGGAGCCTGAGACATTCAGCATCCTGGCCAGGCCCCCTTTCCAGGGGATTCATTGCCCAGCACCCTCTCCACTGTCCCCGCCCCATTCCTTGGGGGGAAAAAAGTATTTTTCTTTTGTTACTACTTCCTGAAACTTTTGTGGGTACAGAAACCACAAACTGATAGGGTGACACAATGAGAAGAGACGAGGCAACCAGAAGTCTTCAGGGACCAGTTCCCTCCAAGCCCAGGTCTCTTCTCCCCAGCACAGCTCGGCTCACAGCTTGGACGGGCCAGCAGGGACCCTGACCCTACAGGCATCAGGATACGGCCTTGACCCCTCCCCTCCCAGCCCGGTGGCTCAGTCCTGCGAAGGACCAAGGCAAGGGGGAGAAAGTCCTGCTGCCTGATCCCAGGAGCCACTCACAGACCCTCGGCTGATTGGCAGCACTGAACAGGTTAATAAAAAAAGATAACACAGAAAATCCCAGAAACCCAGACGGGGAGACGGCGTGGGGAGAGAGTGTGCTGGGAGCCTCAGTAGCCCGCCTCTTCCTGGTAGTAAGGGGGATATTCAGGGGCCTCCCCCGGGCTCCGGCAGTCGCCAGCATCGGAGGGAGCCCCGTCGGCCACTGTGCCTTGTGGGCAGTACTTTGGGTCATATATCTGCCGGCCCAGGCCGAAGACCTGGCCGCTCTGCTTGGCGCCCTGCGTGTAGCCCATCTGCAGGGACATGGAGGAGTTATCACACTTGTCGGTTCCCAGTTTGGTGTCGTAGATGTGCTGTCGCGTCCCGGGAGCGGTCATGCCCACCTGGCTGGCACACTTGTTGGTGCCCATTTGGAGGCTGATGGTGGAGTGGTCCATGGGGGGCAGGATGTGGTTCTTGGGGTCGTAGAGATGCCTCCTCGGGCCGTACGCGGTCATGCCCGACTGGCTGGCACATTTGTTGGTGCCCATCTGCAGCCTGATGACGCACTGGCCGGCCTTCATGGTGGCATCGTCCAAGTTCCGCTCCTGCTTCTCTGAGTACTTGACGCCAATGTCCACCCCTCTCTGCAGCCCCTTAGTCTTGGTCTTCCCCGCCAGGGCGAGAAGTGACATCTGCACCTGCGTCAGGTTCCCGCTCTCAAACAGGTCATTGGCCTCGAACAGGTCCACGGGGTTCATGCCGTAGCTGACCATGGCCTTGATGAAGTTGGAAAGGTTTTCCAGCTGGTGCCAGTTCTGCATGGAGCAGTTGATCTTGGGGACTGAGCCTGGCTGTAGCTTGTTCATGAGTGTGCATAAGATGATCCCGCCCTTCAGGCCCTTCTGGAAGTCGGGGCCAATGGAGAGGCCGGTGAGTCCCTCGATCCATCTTCGGAGCTCTGCCTGCCTCCTTCTGTGGGTCATACTTGGACAGGAGCCGGCTCTTGACCTCGGTCGACAGCCTGTACGAGGGGCCCTTGTTGAACTGCGTGGAGCTCATGCTGGCGCCCGTGGCGGCGGGACTGGGCGGGACAGGGCGGGACGCGACGGTGCACAACAAAGATTCTTATATTCTCCATTTTAATACCAGATATGGATCAGAAAGGTATGGCTTTAATAAAGTCACTTTTATATTTCTGACACAATCAACAGTAATAGCTAGCGCTTATATAGCACTCGTTATGCACTATTATCCTAAGTATGTTATATATATTAACTAATCGAATCCTCATAATACCTATAAAATATGGAAATTATTTCCATCCTCATTTTGAAGATGGGGAAACTTAGATCAGAGAAGTTGTATTAAATTCTTAAGATTTTACAACTAATAAATACTAGAGTGAGTTTTCAACTTAGACATCTGGCTCTAGAATCTGTGCTATTCACCACTGCACTATAATGATTCCCTATGGCACTTGCTACCTCTACAAACAGGTATATTCCCCCTCCCCACCGTGTGTGTGTGTGTGTGTGTGTGTGTGTGTGTGTGGTCACATAGTAGAGTATCCTAAGTTTTGAGAATCTAGAAAGGAGGTAATGAATTCAAAATTAGAAAGAGCCAGGATCTGGGACCTATGACAATAATCAAACTCTAAAAGATGAGGATTTCCAAAGTCTATTAGTGTTATATCTACAATTTAAGAAAATTAAAGATTCTATTTGAAATTGTTAATTGGAAAGCACAAACATTACAAAATTTAGTAAATTATAAAAATTAAGTAAACACAATCTACTTTTTTACATAATTATTTTCATTTTATAATCAAGTGCTAAAGCAATGATTTCAGTTATCTGTCTTAGAATACAATCACTACTAGACTTCCAATCCCTGAAGTCAGGGACTGGACATTATTTCCTTAGAATCTAGAGACATACCTGACATAAAATAGGTACTCAATATGTTGAAAGGATGAATAAAAAGAGCTACTAATAATGATTACCACTGTATAACATGCTTCACATATATCATATTGAATCCTTTAACACACCAAATCTAAGACAGTTTCCATTATCCTCAGTTTACAAATTAGAAAACTGAATTTTAGAAAGTTTAAGTCATTTATATAAATTATTCACCAATAGAACAATAATTCATACCTATGTTATATTCCAAATTCTAGGTGCTTTTCATTATGTTATTTGGCAAGAATGAATAAATATATAGATGGTTTATTTTCTCCCATTCTGAATTAGCAGTAATTGTGACCCAACTTATCTCAGTCCTGTATTCAAAATAGTTCTTAGTTCCAAAAAAATAAGAAAAACAAAAGGGGAAAGAAAATAAATGGTTGAAGAAGAAAATCAAACAGATAAATGAATGAGTAGTTATACATTCTTATAGAGTGCTAGTCATAATTGTAATCAAGGTGTGTCATAAGAGTTTATTTACTTGTCAGTCTCCCCAACTATACTGTCAGCTCTCCCAGGACAGAGAATTTATCTTCTGTTTGTCACAGTAGTACCTACCACACAGGATCTAGTTCATAGCAAGTAATCAAATAACATTTTTTTTAATAAATGAGAGGAGAAAGTTGATGGGGAGGGAAGAGAAAGAATAAGAGGCAAGACAGATAAGAACAATTCTAGAGCAAAATGCTGAGGTGGGGACTAAATTATATTTTAGAGGCTCACAATTGCAAATGCCTTTAGGCCAGAACAAGTAATTTCAGGAGGTGATATAGACTGGACATTAGATAGTAGGGGGTAGCAATGACTGAGGTGAACTGGACAGTTCATGCTCCTTCTCAAGTCACCTATGGAAAAGAGAAAATTAAAACTAGACATTGCTTGAACAAGTTGTGTTATGAGCATAATTTGCCTAATGTAGGAGCAGTTTAAGACTATGGCCGCCACTGACTTAAATATAAGTAGAAATAGATTCGAAAACAGCAATTATTCCTAATTTGAATGGATACCTGCATTTTTTTTTCCTTCAACAAATGTTTCTTGAATATCTACTATATAACAGATACTGGGATAGGCCTTAGAGGTAAAACGATATTCTCTGCCCTCACAGTCTATTGGAGGAGATAGAAACATGACAAACAGATTTATCCTCATGTCCTTTATTGTCTAGGAGACACAGAAACCTTGTAAAATAGTATTCAAAAGTCTGTTTTTACTGTCTTCCTTTCTTTCTCTTTCACTCACTTCTACTTCCCTAATCCAGACCATCATGCTTCTGTCATTTTCCATATTCACTCTCTGGCAATACCAAATTTTGTTCCAGGCCTCCCCTCCTCAGAAATGCTTCAATATAATCTAGATATTGTGAAGACTCTGAGAATAAAAATGTCTGATCATATGAATAAAATAATTCAGGCTAAATACATGAATAACAGCAATGTGCTAAGTTTACTAAGAACATAAGCTTGGCATTACATTTCCTTTTTTCCACAGCAATGACTTGTAAATAGTAACAGCTCAATAAATACTTGTCTAAGCTTTAGGGTCTTTAAAAACGTCTTTCTCCCCCAGCCTATTTACATTTTAAAAGAAATGCAAATAAATTGGAAGAATGGTGGGAGGTAGTCAATTGCTAGGACAGTCTCCTGGTGCTGTCTTCCTAACACAATCCCCTTGGATACTGGGAGTTATGGACAGAATTACAGGGGCAATTCAGAATTGCAGATAGACTGGCCTGGCTGGTGGCTTACACCTGTAATCCCAACACTTCGGGGGCCTGAGGCAGGCAGATCACTTGAGGTCAGGAGTTTGAGTCCAACCTGGCCAAATGGTGACACCCTGTCTCTATGAAAAATACCAAAATTAGGCCAGGCGTGGCGGTGGGTGCCTGTAACTCCAGCTACTTGGGAGGCTGAGGCAGGAGAATCACTTGAACCCGGGAGGCACAGGTTGCATTGAACCGAGATCCCGCCACTGCAGTCCAGCCTGGAAGACAGAACGAGACTTTCTAAAAAAAAGAATTGTATGATAGGCTATCCTATAATAAGTTTGAAACTTTAGAATAACTGTTTGCAATTATAGGCTGGTTGTAACATTGATTAATATTTTAGATTAAAATTGGATTAAATCAGTAAGGGGACAAGTAGTAAAGCTACATTTGTTTCTGACTTTTTTTAAAAACATGAAAAGAAGCCCATGGCTTCTCAAGTGATTGCTTTTTTGTTCTGTGCTTTTGACATGTTACTTATTTTCAAACCTTCTAAACAGCAGTGCTAATAGGCTTTATTCAGTATCAAAAGGGAGGATATAAATAAATAAAATAAGAATGTTTTCTCCTTCATAATCCCTACAGTTTTATAAAACCATAAATTCTGGAGCATTAAACAGAAATAAAAATAGTTGCAATAAAAATAAATATTAAATAAAGAGACTTCTCCATCTTCTTCTCTCTCTTTTGAAATTCTCTTGCTTTTTCCAATTTTATGTTATATTGTGTACTCAAGAAACCTATATATGAGTTTGGGCACTGTATGATTCTTGCTAATAATGGACATTGAAAGCTGCTGATTTAGGACACTGCAGTTTATTTTATTTTAAACATATTGTGTAAAGAGCCAATGTCTAATACACTGTCTTTATTGTCTTTGTTCCATGTGTACACACACCTTATCTCAGCAAAATTCTAAGTTTCTTGAGGGAAAAAAGAGTTTATCTCTGTATCTCCATAGTACAATGATTAATTGAAAATAGTCATAAATACCTACATAGATATACAAATGCTTGTTAATATCTGGTCATGATTGTTGCTTCCTTCATTAAATGGTAAACACACAGTATGTGTAAGTCACCCTGAGACTCAACATATTAAAGAAGTTTTCCTGTTTTGGGGTGCACATTTTTGCTTCTGCACTTGGCTCCTGGTGTGCATAATTAGCCACTTGCCAACATAATTGACCACTTGCTTTTTTTTAAGGGATATTCAGTGGCAAAGTGCAGGTGCACTTTTGGGTTCCCTAAGTAGTTGCAGCTGAAAAACAAATGAAAAAAAAAAAAGAACACTAATTGTGATCCTCTGACAATTTGGCTCTTTAGGGTTATAACCCCCATAGCCATCAAATCTTCTTTAAAAATTTTCCCTCAGTTTCATTGTTAAGAATTTTATCGATGTTTGGAAAATATAATTTGTTCTACAATACAATTAAAGCATGTAAGCTAAAAAAGAAAATGAAAATCTTGAAACGAATTTCTACAGAAACTTTCTCAAGGAGCATTTGCAAGATTCAGTGTAGTTTTAAGGAAAGTCTCCATGTTATAAACCACCTTTCTCTTCTGCAGAAAATTTCCATTTGAGTAAATTGTCATTTTGTCCAGTATTAGAACAACTTATGCAAATCAGGAGCTCAGTGGAGAATCCTTTCAGCCCACTTAAAGTTTCACGATTGTAATTTATCAAAAGGGAAAATGTAAAACTAAAGTTTGTCACACATTAAGAATGACTTCCATAGAAGAAAAATAAAAAAAGCTTTTAATAAAAAGAATGAAGAAACCCACTAGTTAGACGATACCATATCTAGATTCTGAGCAACTCTACGGCTATTGTCAGTAGTCAACCACTGAGGGTCTTTGTTGGTGTATTAATTGGCTATTGTTGAAATGATACTATGTAATAATTCATTGCAGAAACACAGTGATTTACAACAAAAAATGTATTTCTTATTATGGGTCTGTGAATCATTTGATAAATCTATGACTAGGACTTTGACTTGATTAGTCTTGGGTACACCATGAATTGTAATTCAGTATATTCCTCATATTCCTTCTTCTTAGACTGCAGAACTAATCTGACTGCATATTTCTCATGATAGATCACAGAAGGGCAACAGGACAAGCCAAATCATGCACACACATTTTATTTTTTCTTTCCTTTGTTCAATACTTTTTATTCAAATTTCTTTTTTTTAATTTTTATTTATTATTTATTTATTTTTTAATTGCATTTTAGGTTTTGGGATACATGTGAAGAACATGCAAGATTGTTGCATAGGTGCACGCATGGCAGTGTGATTTGCTGCCTTCCTCCCCTTCACCTATATCTGGCATTTCTCCCCATGCTATCTCTCCCTACCTCCCCACCCCCTCATCCCTTCCCCATTTTCCCCCAACAGACCCCAGTATGTAGTGCTCCCCTCCCTGTGCCCATGTGTTCCCATTGTTCAACACCCGCCTATGAATGAGACCATGCGGTGTTTGATTTTCTGCTCTTGTGTCAGTTTGCTAAGAATGATGGTTTCCAGGTTCATCCATGTCCCTACAAAGGACATGAACTCATCATTTTTGATGGCTGCATAATATTCCATGGTGTATATGTACCACATTTTCCTTGTCCAGTCTATCGTCGATGGGCATTTGGGCTGGTTCCAGGTCTTTGCTATTGTAAACAGTGCTGCAATGAACATTCGTGTGCATGTGTCCTTATAGTAGAACAATTTATAATCCTTTGGATATATACCCAGTAATGGGATTGCTGGGTCAAATGGAATTTCTATTTCTAGGTCCTTAAGGAATCGCCACACATGCACACACATTTTAAACATCTATTGGCATCATTTTCACTAATCTCTTATTGATCAAATCAAGTCATAAGGCTAAGTATACACAATGCACATTAAGAGCATACTACAAATGTACCTGGCAAAGTGTGTGGTTATACAATTTTATTAACAAGAGAGGGAAAAAAAATCAGGACTAATAATCAAATTTATCATATTTGATTACATCAGTATTGACTCTGCTAGATTATGGTGCATTTAGAAGTTTCAGAAAATAATTTCATACAAAGAATTGTTGAAAGAACTGGGGATTTTTAGCCTGTGGAACATAAAACTTATCTGTTAGAGATGCTGGACAAGGAATTCCTGCCTTTGGGAAATGGTTGGATAAAAGTCTCATTTGAATAAAACTCTCATTTAGCTCTAGGAGAGTGGGTGACTGTTTGAGACATTTTCTTGCAGGAACATTGGTTAGAGGAAAGTTGGTGGGAGTGGAGGAGTTGCAGGCGCAGCAATAGGTGAGTCTTTGTTCAAAGGATGGGATTTCTGTAAGTTGTTATGTAGTCTGCTTTTGTTTGCTTTACTGTTGAAGGAGAGGAAGCTCTCATTGTTTGTACTGTTTTATGTCCCAAGTGCTCCTCTCAGGGTTCGTCAGTTTGTTTCAAAACGAAGAACATCATCTGAGTCTTCTGAGACATTTTGTAGACATTGTAAGTACTATTCAACCAGAAAAATAAACCTGCATAACCTTGGCAAGTCACTCTCTCATTTCTTCATTTAAAAATTGAGAAGTTGGACTATATACAATTTCATTGGAAGGGAACAAACTTGCTAGCATTTGAGTACCTTCTATGTGCCTAATTATGGTGTTGTGTACTTTCACAGGCTCTGGAAGACCTTATATTCTATGCTTCTGTGATTTTATGCCGTCATTCAGCACCTGTAGGTAGCAATGTAAAATAGCAGAACAACTTTGTGAACTACTGTTGCCATCTAATGGATTTTTAATAAAACTGTCCATAAAATTCACATCTGTGACCTTTTTCATAACATTCCTTTCCTCACTTTTCCCCCAAAAGGTAATAGCTACTGATTTATTCAGCCATAAAATGCATCATCATAATGAATGATCTGAAATCCTTTAAAAGGTCTTTAGTTTCAATCACTCCCAGGTGGTCAGAGAACTGAATTACATCCTAGTCATTGAGATTTCAAAAGATTTCAATATTAATACTAGTAGCTATCATTTATAGAGCATTTATTTATGTCAGTAACTACACTCGTAGTTACATGTGTAATTTTATTTAAGCAATAATGTCTTCTGTGTGAATTTATAGTCATAGCCTATTAGGCTGCAAGACTAAATACGTACAATTACAAAAGCCTCATGTGCTAAACTTGCTACTGAAGTTCAACTTAATTTAAAATACTTTCCTTTGGGTCAAAATACTTTCCAAAATTAAATATGCTCTGCACAGTACCCCATGTATATTTTTCAGAGAATTAAACTTTATTATACTTTGAACCATTTATTTCATAATTTGGTAAACACTGGAAACATAGTTTCTGGACCACTAACACTGTTAGTAAGCTCGTAGATATATTAAAGTTCAGGGCTGAGGTCAATAGTAGTTTTTTGGACAAAAGCTCTGTGATCACCTTCATTAATCTTGCTGTAGTGTCATCCTCATAATCTGGATCCATAGACATTCAGAATAAAGATATTTCCTAAGTATGTATTAAGTATCATGTAATATTCCAAGCATCTTATACATATCAATTTATTTTATCCTTATAACAATTCTATAAAGTATGTATCATTGTTATTATCATCATACTTCTTTTAGAGATAAGGAAATTATGACACAGAGATGCTAACTAACTTGCTCAAGGATACACATCAAGGAAGGTTAGGATGTTAACTGAGGCATTTGGTCTAGAATTTGCGCTCAAAATCACTATGCTGTGATACTTCAGGATAGTTAGGTAATGGGGCCCAACATCCCTACCTTAATAGCATCTGATGTTGCCAATTACTTTTTTCTTGGATAGTAGTCTGAGATGGCTAGAATACAGACAGCATATTCTCCTTAACAGGAAGTTAGTTTGGGATCACAGAAACTCTATTTGGACATAAAACCACATTTCTAACAACTGTTCAGGGCTTAATGCAAATCTTCAGGGCTTAATGCAAAACAAAAATTCAGTTCTCTCTGTTAAAAAAGCAAGGTGATGGGGTTCTGTTGAACATACTAAAATATACAGTTTTGTTTCTTTATTCCATAGTCTCTTACAGCTTGTCATGGTACTTTTTATTTGCCATTGAATGTCGCACACCCCCCATAACAGGGATATTCACAGCAAGGCAGGTAGGTAGAAGGCTGAGATTCATGTGAACAAAGATTCTAAGCCTTTGGCTCACACTTCATTGTATCTGACTTCTCTCACAAAACAGAAATTCAAATATAAAAATATTAAGAATTTCAACCAGTCACCAGAGAGCATTAAATCCCAAGTATGAAACCCTCCTAAGCATATGGCCATACGTGACTGTACTTATCACATGCCCATGACGCTGCCCATACAACTATTTCACAAAACTATTTGAAGCAGTATAGTGTTGCCATTTAGTCAGAGTATCTGTGTTTGAATCATGGCTCTCTACTTTATCAAATTTGTATATTACCTTGATCAAATTATTTTTATGTCTTATAAACTAGGTTTACTGATCTATAATCAGATTTGTGGTAATGGCAGTAGTACATTTTTCACAGGACTCCTGGAATTTAGGTGTGACAATCCCTGTATGGGGACACTGTTTTGCATATATCAGTCTGTAAATGTAAGGGATGCCATTTAATTTCAAGAGGATCGGATAAGGTTATGGGAATAATGTAGAAACAACTATGTCTGCTGGACACCTGTCATCCAGTATACTCCATTATTCCTGCAAAATATACCCCTTCTGAAAATTGCCACCCCACTTCAACTCCATCTATTTAGCAGTTGAGAGTGCTGAGATGTGAGTACGTGTATCTCCATCTCTGACCAGACTTGATTTATCTAGGGTGGGCATCAAACCCAAGCAAGATCCCGTCCATTTTTGAGATTCAGAGGAAATGCATCTGGGTCTCAGAAATCACTGGAACCAGAGTCTGGAACTCAATCCGGACTCTCCTCCTCTAGTCTCTGTTTCTTTCTGTGCACATGCTTATTTTTCTAACTGTCTTTATGTTCTGTCCTTCGTTTTCATGAGATACCTCAGGATCCTTAAGATAAACTATCTTTTCAGCCTTAATTAGTTTGAGTTGGACTTCTGATACTTCTATAAAAAAGTCCTCTCTATATACCATTCCATTATAGAACCCTGATTCTAGGAATGCATTTGCATTTTTTACCTTCTTCACTTGGGTATTGCCATTCCCTTCACAATATGACAGATAAGGCGCTATCTGAATTCTACCTCGTGAATAAAATCCAGATCAATTATCACCAATATCACAAAGACCTCCTGATCATGACAGTCAGAAACAACCTCTTTTTCTTCCCTGAACACCTAAAGAATTCTCTCTTTTGTTTTACAACTTGTTACACTTACTCCATACTTTCTTCATAGCGATCTCATTATTAGCTACATATTTGGTTTAGTGATTTTGTGTCTCACTGCAATTATTAGACCACAAGTAAGGATCTATGTAGATTTTTAAAATTATTATTAATCATATTCTCTGAAAGAATAGCAAATAAGTTTTTAAATAAAACTTATTGAGTTAATGAATATATTAATGAATTAGTGAATAAATAATTCTTGGAGTTAGCCAGTAGTGTCCTTCTTATTCATCCCAATGTTACTTGTGATAGTAACAACTCACCTTGTTAGAACACTCTATTTATTGTGTAAAAATACTGTGGCTGCAAAGAAATTATCACCTTTCACTTTCCCCCAATAGAACAAAATATACCAGTGGAAAAATTGCTCAATTGTTAGCCCACGAAAGCAGTTCTCCCTATGCTTCTCCATACATTATATGTGAGATACTTTTATAACACTTCATCATTCTTTCTATCTTGAAAAACAAAAGACTGCAAGAGACATATGCTCCCATTTTCAGATGCCAGAATTCAATAACAATGTTAGTCAACGTTTTTCATGCTTTGATTTTGTCACATAGCCTTGATCCTAACAGTAAGAGGCCTCAATACATTGTTAGAGGAAAAAGTCAATTTTCCATATGAATTTAAATATATAATATGCTTTTCACAGGCCAGAGGTTGTTAGCATTGGCACTTAACAACTTAGACTGGATAATTGTTTTGTTGTAGGGGGCTGCCCTGTACATTGTAAGATGTTTAGCAGTATCCTTGGCCCCTATACACCAGAATTCAATAGCATACCCTCTCTTCCTCTGACTTGTCACAGCCATAAATGTCTCCAGATATTTCCAAATATTCTCTGGGGTACAAAATTCCCTTAGTTGAGCACCACCAATATAGACAGAATATAATAGTTGTACTGTACTCTACTTGCTAAAACAAAAATCATTTATAATAAAACATTTAGAGGAAGGTAGAATTCTAATATTTGGATGGCTTTGGTAAACACAAAAATTAACCCTTTTATTTTACTAATGAAAAAATCGAACATCAGAGAGTGAAGAGACTTATTCAGGATTACAGAGTGAGGTAGTTTGCCGAGTTATTTTAAATCCAGACATCTGACCCCTTAGTTAGGGTTTTGGCCATCACAACATGCTCAAATTAGGAATTCTGTTAACATGGTCTTAGCTTGCCAGTAGGCCACTTGGATTTGGCACCTAAGATTGGTTGATTGACTACCTCCCTAGCAGGACTGGCTGCATAATTTGTGAGACCAAGTGCAAATTTAAAATACTGAGCTCCTTGTTCAAAAGTGGGCACAAGTATCATTACAGCTTTTTGCTTCCTTTTATGATTTACCTCTGTTGACCTGTCATAGCTTCTTAAAATTTGCTATCTGATGTTGCAATCCTTCAGGAACAGGGATACTCATGAGGCAAATTCATGCCCCATGCCTTTGTGTGTGCCCATTTGCTGCTGGGTTCTCCCATTTGCCAGCCAGTGGGCCAAAATGCCATGTCCCTCCAGGATGAGGGAAGAAGTGAAGCAAGGCATTATCTCTTTGGTACACCAGTATTCACTCTTTGATTGGGGGAGATGGCTGGATAAGAGACTCACTCTTCTAGAGGCACTTGACAAATTCACTGTGGTGATTGTCAGCTCAGGACAGGAATGGCAGTCAACAAGCCCCAGCTCAAGACTCACAGGAGCTTCAACCCTTTCTTCTGGGCTGTAGGCAACAGATGTTGCTGGACAAACTGAGTGCCAAGAACTGGTCCTGGGCAGGCAGAGAGGCAGTGGGAGCAGGGATTGCAGATAAGGCCAGGCTCCAAGCTCCTGTCACATGCTCCATTATCTCATTGGACACTATGTACAAAACACAATTCAACAATAAAATTACTAAGATTTTCAAGACAGTGTCTGTAGAGCATTAAACCTCAAGCACAAGCACAGAGCACACTTTTGAGTGTGAAGTTCTTGTGACTCTACAGGTAACATGCCCATGAAGTTAGCCCTGCTCTCCAGGGCCAGAGTGCAAAATTTAACAATACACAGCTGCCGAGAGTGACAATTCTAAAAAGAAAATTTATTTTATTAAAAGATAACGATTATTGTCACTTTCTGTTTATGATCCACTGTGCAGTCATATTGATCTTTTAAAGCATTGGGGAGAATTTTTGAAAAGCAATTTTGCTATGCCATTAATGATGCCTTGCAAGATTTTGAGCTCTGAGCAAATATACCAAATATCAGTATAAATCATGCATAATTATGGATGTCCTCATTGTATGCTGTAGAAAAGAAACACATTTTTAAGTATCATGAATTTCTAATAAGAAAAACATATTCCTAATTTTGGGTCTCACAGGGAGACTATAGAGCAGGAAATAGGGAAAGCTACAATTTTGCCTTTTGTAATCAGGTACTTAACCTCTGCACTTCAACTTACCCTAGAGGAAATGTAAACAAAACAAGAAATTTGGGAAATGTGATCATATATTCAACAATCTGTTCAGATAGGATCATGAATCTTTTGAACATAGCGTAGGGATGCCCCATTAATTTCCCCTTCATATTCAAATGGCTCCAAGATAGTTAAAAGACAGTACCTACAGATATGGCTGTCAACTCAGTTTGGGAAATTCTACCAATGTGAATTGGTAGCAAGTTCATTAACATGTTATCTGGATAAGCTAAACCTAGGGAGACAGAACTGGTTTGATGACAACCTTTTCAGCGATAGGGTTAACAATTTACCATTAACCTCTTCTATTTGCAAGTGAAACCTAGCTCAGCTTTCCATTCGGCTTGGCTCCAGAAGAAGAGCTACATAAGCAGTTGAGAGTGTTTACATGGGAAGATAACAGCAGGCTACTGTAGAAACTTGGACTCCAAGTAATTGGCATGGAAAATGAATTCAACTCATTAAGAGGTCTCTGAAACGCAGCCCTTTGAAAATCAGCTTGACAGTTTTGTTTAATAAGTATTCGGCACCTCTGGGCAACTCCACTAGACTCTCACCTTTCACTTTCTTTTTTGTGTTCCTTGCAGCCAGTTTCTGCTGTCTGATAATAGTGACTCCTTTGGAGAGGAAATGTTTTTCAGGAACTGCAACAGCAGACACTCAAATGTATGTATGCACAAACACATGGAATATTTTTCTTGTGAAAATGATGGTGCTCTCCTAGCCAAATGTTCAGAGCAATGCAGAAGCCAGAAAGTCGCTGTAGCAAAGAAGAGATTGTTCCTGGGACTGCAGTTCTGGATATGAGGCTCAGTCACAGACTGTTGGTATCTGGCATCCTCAGCATGAATATTAGTTGCACGAATAGATGGGACCTGACACTAAATGTCACTGTTTTCTCTAAGTCTAGTCTGAGGAGAAAAAAATCATTCATAGAATGTCAGAGCTGGGATGGTTCTCATATTATTAAATTTTGCATGGAGTCCTGAGAGGCATCACTAACTGCCAAAGGTCACATTGGAATTCAAGTGTCCAAGTCTGAAATTATCTGGAATTTCTCCCAGAGACTGAAATTTTAAAAGGCCAGGCAAGTGTAAAATTCAGTAAATGGAAGGGGGGAAAGAAGTAGATTTGGGGAGATACATTTATCAGTTAAACACTGCAGCAAATTGTGGACACCCCAGACAAAGTGAAGTGGAAAATTGAAGCAATTAGGCGGATAATTCAGTTCAAAATAGTCATCTGAAATAGTCAGATAATTAAAGCAAGAAGCATTTTTTGCCTTGATTTATCTTGATAGTTGTCTCAATTATCCACTTCAGTGTATGTGTAGACTCAGCCAGCCAGAGAGATCATAATTATCACTACTTGACCTTAATCTGATCTCTTTCCTTGTAAAACAGTTACCAGTAAATGTGAACCTAAAGGTAACTTGGGAGAGATGTGGTTGAGGTGAGAGTACACTTTAACTATCTCCAGCAAGAATAGAAAATGGTAAAAATTGAGTATGTGAAACCACTGTGAATTAAGCAATTTTACCTGTCATCAAAATCAGCCATCAGGAATTTGGTATTACCTAAGTACAAAAGAGCAAGAGGGCTTTCTGTGTTCTTTGATTGAAGGGATTTAATTTAGTTGCAAATACAGTTTTTTTCTGTTATGAAAAACTAAGGCCAATAGCTTTTAAAAAGAGGTTAAACCTATGTGGCTTTTGAACATTACACATGATACATTATAGCCTATTTTCAGATAAGAGCTCAGTTGCAAATAGGCAAATCAGACTAATTCTGTTCTCCACACAACAAGGTAGCTATTTACAAAGGATAGATGAGTCTGTCCTGGCACAATCCATTCCCTTATGACTTTTTACTATGTTCTCATTAAGGTAGACTTGAAAGTGTAAAACTAAAAAACAAAAAGTTTGATAATGTCCACATGTTTTCAACTTTGGGGAAAGGAAAACAATGCAGAAATAGATGGGCATTTGTATATAAACTTTGAAATACTGTGGAGAGAAGAGGTTTTGTAAATATTTTCTAGTTTTATCCTTTTTCAACTAATATTTGCATCCTTTCCAATTAACATTTACTATTTTTTTAACTACTATTAGGAAACACACTCAATGTATAATAGTTGAGTGCATGGTTGCTGGAGCCAATTTGGCTGAGTTCAAATTGTAACTCTGCCACTTACTAGTTGTATGAATTTGCCTAAGTGTTTTAGCCTCACTTGTGGGTAGAGGTGTCCTCAGCTTTAAAACAAAGGCAATAGTAGTGTCTATATCCTGGGGTTGTTGTGTAGACTGAACAGCTAGAAATTAATTTAAAGGGTGCCTGACATGTAATGAATACCACTCTAAGTATTAGATATTATTATGATTTAATTCTCCTTGGTAATATATATTGAGCCATGGATTCACATTAAAAGATTGAAGTCTGTACAAATTGGAGATGCTCATGGATAATTGCTTGCTGGAGTTTACTTTAGTATTAAAGAACCTCTTTCATTGGCCACTCTATTTCATCTATTAATGAGAAAATGGGCCAAGAGAAGACGATTCTGTTTGCTCAAAGTCACACAGTTATGAACCAATAGAGCTGAACCAAGTGGCTGAGACCTAGAAAAACCTAACATTGGGTTGGGCGCGGTGGCTCATGCCTATAATCTCAGCACTTTGGGAGGACGAGGCAGGTGGATCATGGGGCCAAGAGATTGAGACCATCCTAGTCAACATGGTGAAACCCCGTCTCCACTAAAAATACAAAAAAATTTAGCTGGGCATGGTGGAGCAGCCTGTAGTCCCAGCTACTCGGGAGGCTGAGGCAGGAGAATTGCTTGAACCCAGGAGGTGAAGGTTGCGGTGAGCCGAGTTCCCTCCACTGCACTCCAGCCTGGGAAACAAGAGCGAAACTCCGTCTCAAAAAAAAAAAGAAAAAGAAAAAGAAGAAGAAAATCCTAACATTATGCCACCAACTTGAATCGTAGAAAAGATGTATGCTTTTATTTCTGTTCCCAGCTTACATAAGCATTGACTTATATATGGTCAATTTTGTCCTACTTTTTAATTTAACGTTTTATATTATTATTTTTTTCTTATCGGAGGACTGGAAAAGAAAGGGTTTGGACAATTAAGAGGCAAGTCCAAATGGTCCATCCTCAGGAACAATCTTATAGAAATCTGAAGGCTTCTCAGAAAAATTGTGATATCCTGAGAAGTGATGGGGAATTAGAATAGAAAAACAGAAATTAAAAAAAAAAAATCATCTGGCATCTCTCCCCTTGCTATCTCTCCCCAACTCCCCACCCCTCACCGTCCCTCCCCTATTTCCCCCTAACTGACCCCAGTGTGTAGTGCTCCCCTCCTTCTGTCCATGTGTTCTCATTGTTCAACACCCGCCTATGAGTGAGAACATGCGGTGGGGAGGAAGGCAGCAAATCACACTGCCACGTGTGTACCTCTGCAACAATCTTGCATGTTCTTCACATGTACCCCAAAACCTAAAATGCAATAAAATAAATAAATGGGAAAAAGAAAGTTATCTGGGAACGATGATGCATACCTGTGATCCCAGCTACTCAGGAGGCTGAGGCAGGAGGATCACTTGAGCCCAGCAAGTCAAGGCTGCAATGAGCTATGATTGCACCCCTGGACTCCAACCTGGGCAACAGAGTAAGACCCTGTCTAATAAAAAGGGAAAAAAATCAATAACAATGGATTAGAAAGCAAAAACAACAGTACTGATGAAGACAAAGTCCACGGGCTGAACTAGAGTAAGTAGAGAAATGGGTTTCCTCTATGGCCCAGTGCCATTTTAAGCCAGGCTTGTATAGTTAATTCCATTTCCTCTGGCTTTGGGACTTCCAAGATAGCCCTGACCAGGAATACTTCTTCAATTTTTGCCACCATTTCTCTCCCTAACCCCTGCATCCCCAGAAAATAGAGAGACATTTTTAAAGTCAGGTTGAAACATAAGCATCTCAGTTTTCTCAGGTACTCTCACATTCCTTTGAACCAACATTTTTTAAAGCCATTGAATGTGATGGCATACTTTAAATAAAACGAAACTCTGTGATGAAAGCAAGCCAACATGTACAGCCCTCTTCTCTGATTTTCTTCCAGAGTTAAAATTCACCTAATCAAAATTTTTCCTCATATCAGAGGGCCTTTCATGAAATGGTAGTATAGATTGGTGATTTAAGAGTACAGGCAGCCTCTGAAGCCACACTGCCTAGGTCCAAAATCCTGGCTCTGTTATTTAACTGTTTCGTGACCTTAGGCAAGTTAGGCTGTCCTAAAGTTTCATTTCATGAATATTTGAAAGTATAGGAACCTGGAAGAGCAGAGACCAGTGAAGGTTTGGTACTTAGGAAAAGCCTCTCAAAGAAGGTGAGGCTAAAGGATAACCAGTGTTTGTTCAGACACGTACTGCTTTGGAAAAAAAAAAAAAATTGATTAAATTACATCTACCTTGCTTTTTGTTTTTTTTGTTTGTTTGTTTGTTTTTTTCAAGTTCACTAAAGGGGACACTGTCAAAACCATCATGATAGGCCCTTTCTCTTCATTTACAAAAAGCCTCTTTTCCAAAACCGAGAGGTCATATTTCCTTATAAAAAGGGATGAAAAGCATACATATGGAAAGACTTTAAGACACCTTTTAGTATTTAAGAAAAATATTTTTTTTCCTCAAAGCAAAAGATCTGGTGAGAGATTGGCAGCTGCAATCATGGTATTCAAAATGGCATCAAGGAAAAGGATGTATTACACATGTCTCTTAAAACTAAGCCATCTGATAGCTGAGGGAGAAATAAATAACAGAGAGGGAAGCCCTGTTTCCCTTCCTTGTTCTTTTTTAAATCATTGTAACAGAAATAAAGTCAACACAGAGGGGAAAAAGGAAATAGGAAAATAGATATCAAAAAAAGAAGCTAGAAATTCTGTTTAAAATGATACACCATACTCACAAAAATCTTTGAATCTTTCTTCTTGCTAAGAAAAAGAGATAATTGCAAGATGTCTTTCCCCCACATTGGAAATCTGAACATGTTTTCCAGCATGAGTTTTTATCCCTAACTTGTCCCTAATGATCAGCACCAAGATCTTTCTGCACTGTGTTGGAAGTTTGGCTGTATATTGTGATAACACTTTTATATCAAAAATGTCTTAGGAATGATGTTCTCATAGGAAAACAGGACATCATGTTTGAGAGGAATTCTGTCAATTTGAAGCCACTTCCCATTTCTTGCCTATTTTCCTTTGTGATTGTCATGTGATGATGGTGCATAGATATTCCTTCAGGAAAAGAGGAAAAAGAATGAGAGTGAGCAAGTGAGTGTGAGAAAGAGAAATGAAGATAGGAAGAAAAATTAAGTAGCCTAATTACTGTACTTTGGTAAAAATATCATTTTCATCTTGTCATTCAACAAATATTTTAAAATTTCCAAGGCTTTCCAACACAGATATACCAGAAAGGAGTCCAGCAGGAAAGATAAGGTAGCCAAATGATTAAGCACTTGTAAAGAGGCACTATTCTGGCCATGTGTCCGTAAGTTAGGTCTCACCTTCTTTCCTTTTCTGTATCCAGAAAAGTTGTGTGGGGAAATGAGGACTAGTCAGAGGAATGACACATCGCTGAAGACAATATTAGCATCATTCTCTTCTACAACACCTCCATGCCTGCATATAAGATACAAATATACTATAACTTTCCAGTACTGTCAGCCCTTCATCTTCAAATCTTTTTTTTTCTCTTTTTTAAAAAAT
>NW_016107910.1:669637-685309 GCF_001604975.1 Cebus imitator | reverse complement strand
AATGATGGTTTCCAGGTTCATCCATGTCCCTACAAAGGACCCAAACTCGTCGTTTTTGATGGCTGCATAATATTCCATGGTGTATATGTGCCACATTTTCCCTGTCCAGTGTATCGTAGATGGGCATTTGGGTTGGTTCCAGGTCTTTGCTATTGTAAACAGTGCTGCAATGAACGTTCGTGTGCACGTGTCCTTATAGTAGAATGATTTATAATCCTTTGGATATATACCCAGTAATGAGATCTTCAAATCTTTAAGATTCTTTAAAAACCCTTGTGTTCATATTACCACCAAATATTTCAAAGTTCTTCAGGTTTCTAAACTTAATGTTTCAGAAAAACAACAAAAAATATTTCAAGAAATCAAAAGCTCCTTTCAATAGCTACATTAATGCAAAATTCTTTTTTAAAGTGCATTTGGCATATTTAGCTTTAAAATTTGATTTGAAGGAAATGTTTCTTAGTCTGAAACCATGCTCACCAGTTTATAAAACAGGGCATTTTTCCTGGTCAAAGAGTCTCTCAATTAGAAACTTGGACAAGGATTAGTTTCAGTGATTCTGAGTTATTTCCCTAAGTGTATTAGCATAATGACTTGCTCTCATGCGATATTTTAAATGAGAAGGCTTATAATTAGATTATGAGAGAGAAAATATATGTTCAGAGAGTGGTTAATATAAAATAACACATGCAGACTAGGCAATATCCAAATACTGGCTCCCTTTTGTATATATGACCCATCCATTTGGTTTTTGGGACAGAAGTATATCAGGAAAACACCCAGTACATCGTCTTATTGAACATCCACACAGGGAATGTGCAGGCACATACAAAAAAAAAAAAATCCCATCGATTTCTAGTTGTTTGAGATGCTGATCTATTGATTTGTGAGTAGATCTGATTACTTCACCATATAAGTGCAGCTTCAGGAAAGGTGAAATAGCTGGGAAATCTGCAAAGCAGCAAGCAGAGCAGGACAAATTGGCAAAATTATTTAATACTGAAACCAAACTTCACCAACCCCCTGGCAAGACTTACAAATAGAAAGTGGGGAATAAATGTTAATTATTAATAATGAACTATTTGAGGCCATAATAATGAAGGTGGGAATATTAGAGTGCAGGAACAGGCACAGTCAGGTACTCTATATGTTCTTGGAATCTTAATTAGTGCAGCAATCTAGGTAGCAGTAATCCATGGTAGGAGGGCTAAGAGGGGCCCTCTCAGGATTTCTGTTGCAAGTACATTTGCTGAAATTGTAGTGGCATATTCTCACTTAACTTTTTGTATTGTACTCCTATCACACCTCAGATCTCCACAAGTTTTTCTCTGACTGTCTGAATCGTTTCCTGTCCCTCAGTCAACTTACCCTGATACCTTTTACACCCCAACATACAACTCACCTCTTTTCAAAAGTCTTCTCCATTCTTTCTCCCAATCGCCAAAGCCTCTTCTGTAATTGTAAGGCTAGCTTCTTCACAGAAATAAAAATTTGATTAATTCTTATTAAGACATGTGTTTGTATTCATTTTAAATTGTAACTGACAGACCAAATGGATTATATATCAATAGACTCTAATTGCCTATATAAATCAATAGTCTGTACTTTATACATATTCACAGTAATTCCACTAACCTTATATAGAAGAATAGAGCCCAATATATTGCCAATATATGAGCAACTATGTTTGGAAGGATGCCTTCCTTAGGTCACATATCCATATACACCTTATTTCTGTAGTTCTATGTACCAGAATTCTGGAGTGTTACTTTCTACCACTGGAAAAATCTATAACCTTATAATAATATCATATTTTGTTTGTTTTGCTTTGGATCAGATTAAGAAAGACTTGCTTCTTCCAGCATATCATGCTGTTGAGGATCATGCCTTAATGAGGAATTTGGCCTTTTTGTAGGAAACAGAAAAGACCTCATTCTAAGGCATATACACAGCAAGGATCCGAGGAGCCTGTGTACTTCATAGACTCATAGGAACTCATAGAATAAGAAGCCAAATTAAAAATTATTCTATACAGGAAATCCCAAGTACCAGTATGCATACTGTCTACATATAAGTCACTTAGGCAATTGATTACAAAATGACACTGCTAGGCCCAGACATCAGAACTATTAAATCAGAGTCTCTGAGGGTGGCTCTTGGCAAACTGAATTAAAGAGGTTAGGTAACTTGCTCAAGATAACCCTGAAAATAGAGAATGGACTCAGAATTCACATTCAGATCTAGCTAAGTAAAAAGCTTATTCTATTAACCTAATTAGATGGTCTGTAAAAAGAATTGGCACAAGCTAACTCCAATGTGGCAGCCCTGAGTTAAAATAAAAGAAAAAAACATCTGACCTAGCTTCAAACATCACTTTATCTCTGGAGGAAGCTGGAAAACATTCTACCAGAAATAAAGACTTGGTTTATTGGTTTTCTTTTTGAGAAAAGAAAAATTGAGTAGCCTGCAAATATAAGGGGCCAATTAACCAAATAACAGTTGCAGCCATGTAGCCAAAAAACAAAGGGCATTTTCTCTGGCTATATAATTTGCAGATCCCAGTGCAAAATGAAAATGTGATGCTCCTTGTTCAAAATGCAGGGAAAAGGTACCGATAGAATAATTAAAATATAAAACTTTTTTTGTTTTTTGCAATTTCTCTCTCTCTCTAGATGTGTAACTGTCTCTATTATTTGCTTTTTGCTGTAGTTATAATACAAATTAAAATTTTAAATATTAGCATAAAATTTACAATTCATCTCTGTATTGTGCAATGCCAGATTTAAATGCAAATATAAACATTTAAATTTAATATAACTCACATGTGAAATCACCTATATTATACAATTCTTTCATAGCTTGTACATGCACATACATATTGTTTATTCCAAAGCAGTGGAAATGCTGCACAAAACTAACTCAACTGTTTTTATTACACAGCATGACAAAGCACACATTCTACCAACACTCTCTACTTTTGACTCCCTATTGATTAAGTAGGGACTGAAACTATATGGCTATATGGTTTGCTCTATCTTTCTCTTTCATTCTGTGTCATCATTTCCAAGGAAAGTGGTTGGCTAATAAAAGAAAGCAACACAAATAAGAAAGAATATGATAGTTTTTTTTATTATTATTGGTTGTCCTTGTTTCTTAGAACATCATTGCCTTATTTCTGCATTTGAAGCAAGTTCTGGTACAAAAACAAAGTATGGTCTGTAAGGCCTTTCAGCGGCCAGGCTTACTCAGTCATAGTAATGTTAATGCACATACCCTGTATTTGCTTTGAGCCTTACTGAGTTCCTACATCTCATGTGTCCATCAACTTCACAAATGCTATATGCAAATTGGGTAGCAAGAAATGGTAGGCATTCATATTGTGCACATTTTCTTTGCTCACACACATACACTAATGTGCTGTTGGTCTTCACTTCCAAACTTTGAATATAATTCAAAGATAAAGTTACTAAGAATTCCAAAATACTGACAGCAGTGGTTTAAAGCAACATTAGAGTCCTTCTGTGTATTGGTACCCTATGCAACTACTCAGGATGTATACTCATGACACCAACCTGTATGTATTCATATAGCCATGAATAGGAGTCTTTCCTCACAAGGGGATCAGGGTTTGAGCTCTATGGGGCTTTCTCATTGAGGATCATAACTTCTATGCTAGACAAAGGAAACAAAGGTAAACAAAGTACACAGTCAAATTATATTAAACTCCAAATTTAGGGAAGCAAGGATCTAGTCAATTCTACATTTATGTCTACCTTTTGTAAGTATGCTCTACGCTAAAAGTCATGAGGAAACAGCAACAAAGCATTCTACCTTCAAGGTACTTAGAGTTTCATGGGGCTGTTAGACTTTTAAAAAATATCTTGGATATGTTGTAAAGCAGAATAAATTGAGTGTTATTCTAGAAAAATGAACCATTAAAGGAATTTCAAGAGTAAAATAAGTAATTATTATTTTGAAGACTAAAAAAGCTTTATAGAGGAGGTGGCAATATTGGAGGTAGGCTTAAAGATGTTGCTACGGCTTGAATGTCCCTTACGAAATTCATATTGAAGTTTGTTATTCTGATGGTATTAAGAAGTGGGACTGTTAAGTAACCCATTGACATGACATCAACATTAATACATTCATGAGACAGAGTCCTCATGAATGTATTAATGTTGATATCATGTCAGTTGGTTACTATACAAGCCAGCCCCTTTCTCTCTCTCCCTCTCTCTCTGTCTCTGTCTCTCTCTCTCTCTCTCTCTCTCTCACACACACACACACACACACACACACACACACACACACACAAATACCTCTCCCATGGGATAATGAAGCAAGAAGGGTGGCATCAGAACATGCTGGAAACTTGAACTTGGCTTCCTCAGCATCCAGAACTCTAAGCAAATACATTTCCACTTTTCATAAATTACCCAGTCTGTGGTATTTTATCATAACAGTGCGAAGTGAACTGATAGATACATAGCATTGGAATAAATTGAATCAGAGGAGGACATTTGACAAACACACACAAAATACCTAGGAATACATTTAATCAAGGAGGTGAAAGATATCTAGAAGGAGAATCAATTACAAAGATTACAGAGTTCTTCTGAAGGAAATCACAGATGACATAAACAAACAGAAAAACATTCCATAATCATAGACTGGAAGAGTCAACATCATTAAAATGACCATATTGCCCAAAGTACTCTAAAGGTTTAACACTATTCATACAAAACCACAAATGCCATTTTTCACAGAATTAAAAAAATCGATTCTAAAATTCACAGGAAAACAGAAAAAGAGGCCAACTAGCCAAAGCAATCCTATGCAAAGAGAACAAAGCTCGTGACATCATCTTAGTTGACTTCAAATTATGCTATAAGGCTGCTATAATGAATACAGCATGATACTGGTACAAAAACAGACACATAAACCAACCGAACAGACTAGAGAACCTAGAATCCCATCTTTCACAAAAATATGCATAATTATACAAAATATAGAAATACTAAACTATTTACTATATACTACTGTGAACTATTATAGTTTTATTATAATATATACTACCACTAATACACTATATGTTATACACAGCTATTTACTACTGTAGTGTTATTATACTATATACAGTACTACTAAATATTATTTTGTGTACTATTTGTATATTTAAAATTTGTATATTATTGGTATATTTATATATTATAAAATATAAAATATATTTGTATATTACCAAGTATACAAATAACATACAAAAATTAACTCAAGATAAATTTAAAACATTAAGACCTCAAACTCTAAAAATCCTAAAAAAAAAAAACCTAGGAAATGTCATTCTAGACATCAGCCTTGACAAATAATTTATGACTAAGTTACCAAAAGCAATGGTGACAAAACCAAAAACTGAAAAATGGGACTTGATTAAAGTAAAGAAATTTTGCACAACAAAATAAACTATAAACTATCATCATAGTAAGAAGGTAACCTAATAATGGGAGAAAATATGATATTCACAAACCATGAGCAACTTAAATAACCCAGCGGACAAAAAAATATTAAGAAGTGACAAAGGACAGGAGCAGGTATTTCTCAAAATAAGACATATACATGGTGGCCATCAGACATATGAAAAAATGCTCAACATCACAAATCATCAAAAAACGCAAATCAAAGCCACAATGTCATACCATCTCACACCAGTCAGAATGGCTTTTATTAAGAAAACAATAAATAGATGCTGATGAGGCTGTGGGAAAAAGAGAACACTTATACAGTGTTGGTGGAAATGTAAATTAATTTAGCCATTGTGGAAAGCAGTTTGGAGATTTCTCAAAGAACTAAGAACAGAGCTACCATTTGACTCAGCAATTGCATTACTGGGTATATACCTAAAGGAAAATAAATCCTTCAAGAAGACAGGTGCACTCATATGTTAATTGTAGCACTACTCACAATAGCAAAGACATGAAATCAACCATGGGTGGACTGGATAAAGAAAAGATGGTACATATACACCATGGAATACTACACAGCCATAAAAATTAACAAAATCATTTACTTTGCTGCAACATGGATGCAGACAGAGGCCATTATACCAAGCAAATTAAGGCAGAAACAAAAACCAAATACCACATATTCTCACTTACAAGTTGGAGCTAAACATTGAGTAACCAGGGACATAAAGATGGGAACAATAGACTCTGAAGACTACTAGAGGCGTGAGGAAGATTGGAGGGCTGAAAAACTACCTATTAGGTAGGTACCTGTGCTCACTACCTGGGTGATGATGTCATTCATATTTTAAACCTCAGCAACATGCAACATTCCCATGTAACAAATCTGCACATGTACACCTGATTCTAAAATAAAAGTTGAAATTACTTTTTAAAAAGTCCAATCACAAAAGATCAAAATAGGGGAGGGCATTTGAGTCTGACAGAGGAGCATAAATAAAGCAACAGCATTTGTTAGACCTTGGGACATTAACACATGTGATATAGGCCGGGCGCGCGGTGGCTCACGCCTGTAATCCCAGCACTTTGGGAGGCCGAGGCGGGTGGATCACGAGGTCAAGAGATCGAGAACATCCTGGTCAACACGGTGAAACCCCATCTCTACTAAAACTACAAAAAATCAGCTGGGCATGGTGGTGCGTGCCTGTAATCCCAGCTACTCAGGAGGCTGAGGCAGGAGAATTGCCTGAACCCAGGAGGCGGAGGTTGTGGTGAGCCGAGATCGCGCCATTGCACTCCAGCCTGGGTAACAAGAGCGAAACTCCGTCTCAAAAAAAAAAAAAAAAAAAAAAAAGAAGTATATGGAGTAAGGGAGTAATTTGTGGGCTGTTTTGGTCAGATGGGCTGCCATAACAAAATGCCATAGACTGGGTGGCTTAAATATTTATTTTTCTCACATTTCTGGATACAGAAAAGTTTAATGTCAAGGTGCCAGCTGATTCAGTATTTAGTTCCTCTTAAGTGTTCTCCTCCTGGCACATAGACAATTGCCTGCTTACTGTGTCTTCACAAGGAAGGGAGGGGGAGAAGAGAGAGGGAAAGAGAGAGAGAGAGAACACATACCATTCTCATAACCTTATGTAACTCTAATTACCTCCCAAACAGCCCTTTTCCAAATAACATCACATTAGGAATTCAGGCTTCAACGAATGAATTTATTGGAGGGGGGGTGGCACACAAACATTCAGTCAATAACAAAGAAATACCACCAGAAATATAAAGAGGGTCCAGATTGGTGAGAGCTTTGAATACTACACAAAGCATTTGGGTAACTACCGCTGATTTTTGACCAGCAGAGCAACAAGTTCAGACTAATGATTTTGAAGATAATTTTGATTTCAGTGAGAAAGATGCATTGTAAAGAGAGGAAACGGAACTATTGTTATAGTCTATGAAAGAGGAAATGAAGATCTGAGCCAAGAACAATGACAGTAGGAATGGAAAGCAAGAGACAGGTATAAGAAATTTGAAGGGACTAGATGACTAATTCAATGTGAGAACTGAGAGAAAGAGGTGGAAGATATCTTGGAGATTAATTGAATTTGCAGGTAACAAGATTAACAAAAGACCCATTTATCTCAATACTTGTTGAAAATCTTTCCAGAATGTATGAATCCCTTTTTCAGCCTTAGTGGTAGTCTAATGAATACAATTCAATCATTTTTGTGTTTGAAAACTGACAGATTTTGGGGGGCATTTTTCAGAAAAATTAGTTCACATCATACAAGTCTATAAATGTAAATATGAGCAGAACAAGTTTGAATATAGTTTAAATATAGTGCGTCCCAGACATCTTGGAGGTTTGTGTCTTGTTTTCTCTACTTATTACTACCATCTTGTTTTGCTGCTATTCACCTTTCTCCCAAATTTGATATAGCAAAAATTCTCATTTGAACTATGATATGAAGTCACTAATTTTCTGTACCTTTTGCTATAACCTCAATTTTATTAACTTTAATTTTGTAACAGATCATAGGACATTAAAGCTATTTAAGAACAAATATTTTGATAAAATTTTTCATTTATCTTAAAAAGAGGAATTTCGTTTAAATATTTTCTGTATCTTATGAGTGATTTTATACCCATCCTACCTCTCTATAGACAACATAAATTTATCTGATTTGATATTTAAAGTGAAATGAAAAGTTTTCATTTAGCAGAATACTAATATGTAGAAAATTTAGTTAACATGTTTCACTTATGAAATTAACGCTGCGTTTTTCATTTTTAAAACTAAACAACAAAATACTACATATTCTCACTTGTAAGTGGGAGCTAAGCACAGAACACACATGGACATAAATACGGTAACAATAGGCACTGTGAACTATTAGATGGCTGTGGAGGTTGGCTGGGTTAAAAAACTACCTGTTAGGTACTTTGCTCAGTACCCGTGTGACAGGATCTGTACTCCAAATCTCAGCATCATGCAGTATTCCCACATAACAAATCCATACGTGTTCCCCTTTTCCTAAAATAAAAGTTGAAAGAAAAAATGATTAGCTGGGAAAAGAAAATACTAAACAATAACATCTGGATGCAATGCAATTTTAAAAGGTTCTTGCAGTCAAACATATATAACATAAAATTGGCCACTTTAACCATATTTGAGTATACAATTCAGTGGCATTAATCATATTCACAATGTTGTGCAATCATCACCATGAACTGTTTCTAAAACTTCCATCACTCCAAACAGAAACACTGTACCATTAAGCAATGACTCTTCATTCATGTCTGCCCCTAGTTTCTGGTAACCTCTAAACTCCTTTCTAATCTATAAATTTGCATATTCTAGATATTTTATGTAAATGAAATTACACAACATTTGTCTTTTAGTGTCTGGCTTATTTCACTTAGCATAAAGCTTTCAAGGTTCGTTCATGTCATAACATGATTCAGAACTTTATTACTTTTTATAGCTGAATATTACTCAATTGAATGTATATACTATATTTGTTTGTGCATTCATTTGTTGATGGATACTAGGACTGCTTCTGTCTTTGGCTGTTAGGAATAAGGCTACAATGAACATTGGCATAAAATTACTTGTTTGAGTCCCTGTTTTCACTTCCTTTGGATACACACTTAGGAGAGGAATTGCTGGTTCATATGACAATTCTATGTTTAAATTTTGGCGGAATCAAACTGTTTCCATAGCAGCTGCACCATTTTACATTTGCATCAGCAATGTACAAGGGTTCCAATTTTAGTGCACCCTCAACAACACTTGTTGTTTTCCTTTTCTTATTACAACCACCCTAATTGATGTAAAGTGGTTTGATTTGCATATCTCTAATGACTAATGATGTTGAACATCTTTTTATATGCTTATTGCTCACTTGTATATCTTTGGAAAAATATCTATTGAAGTCTTTTGCACATTTTATAATTGGGTTGTTTGATTTTTGCTGTTATTAAGTTGTAAGAATTCTTTATCTATTCTGTATAATAATCTCTTAGGTATGTAATTTGCAGACATTTTCTTCCACTACATAAGTTGTCTTTTTACTTTCTTAATAATGTCCTTTGATATGTGAAAGTTTTTTTTTTTCCCCATTATCTTATTGCATTTTAGGTTTTGGGGTACATGTGAAGAACATGCAAAATTGTTGCATAGGAACACACATGGCAGTGTGATTTGCTGCCTTCCTCCCCATCACCTACATCTGGCATTTCTCCCCTTGCTATCTCTCCCCAGCTTCCCACCCCCCACCATCCCTCCCCTATTTCCCCCCAACTGACCCCAGTGTGTAGTGCTCCCCTCCCTGTGTCCATGTGTTCTCATTGTTCAACACCCGCCTATGAGTGAGAACATGCAGTGTTTGATCTTCTGCTCTTCTGTCAGTTTGCTGAGAATGATGGTTTCCAGGTTCATCCATGTCCCTACAAAGGACCCAAACTCATCGTTTTTGATGGCTGCATAATATTCCATGGTGTATATGTGCCACATTTTCCCTATCCAGTCTATGGTCGATGGGCATTTGGGTTGGTTCCAGGTCTTTGCTATTGTAAACAGTGTTGCAATGAACATTCGTTTTTAATGAAGTCTATTATATGTACTTTTTACTTTTGTTGCTCAGGTTTTTAGTGCCATATCTAATAACCCATTACCATATTCAAGGCCATGACAGTTTATCCCTGTGTTTTCTTATAAGATATTTTAGGTTTTTGCTCTTATATTTAGGTAATTTATCCATTGTGAGATTATTTTTGTGTCCAGTTTAAACTACTGCCCCAACTTCACTCTTTTGCATGTGGAAATTTAGTTATTCCTCTACCATTCATTGAAGAAACTTCTTTCTCAGTTGAATGAACTTGACATCCTTGTGAAAAATTAATTGGTTACAACAGGAACAAAAAGACAAATATCACATTTTTGCACACATGTGTGAGAACTAAAAAAAAAAGAAATTGATTTTATGGAGATAGTGAATAAAATATTGGTTGCCAGAGGCTGGGAAATGTCATGGAGAGTAGGGGATTTAGATGGGTTAGTTAATGGGTACAGTAATACAGTTATGTAGAAGGAATATGTTCTCATCTTCTATAGCACTATAGGGTGAATATAGTTAAAAAACATCTATTGTACATTTCACAAAAGCTAAAAGAGAAGAGTTAGAATGTTTCCAACAAAATCAAATTATAAATGTTTGAGGTGATGGGTATCCCATTTACCCAGATTTTATCATTATGCATTGTTTGACTGTATCAAAGTATCACATATACACCACAAATATTTAAAATTATGTATCTACAGAATAAAAATTTAAAAATTAATTGGCCATAAATATACAGATTCATTTCTGCACACTCAACTATATTCCATTCTATATGACTATCCATACTTTTTATCCCTATAGCTGTGTACTAAATTTTGAAATAAGGAAGTGTGAATCCTCCAACTTTGTTGTCCTTTGTCGTGATTGTTTTGTCTATTTAGGGTTTTTTGAAATTTCATATACATTTGAGAATCAGTGTCTTGATTGCTGAAAAGAAAGGCTGTTGAAATTTTAATAGAATTATATTTAATCCCTAGATCGCTTTGAGTAGTATTGGTATTTTAACAATGTTAAATGTCTCAATCCATGATCATTGATGTATTTCTCTTTATTTGGATATCCTTTCAGAAATATTTTATAGTTTTCCACGGACAAGTCTTTCACCTTTTTGCTTTAATTTATTCCTAGATATTTTATTTTGTATGCGTTATTTCAAGGAAATTGTCTTTTTAGTTATTTTTGGATTGTTCATTGTGGATCTGCAACTTTGCTTAATTAATTTATTAGGTCCAGCAGATTTTTTTGTGGATTCTTCGATATTTCCTATTGATAAGATCATGTCATCTGTGAATATAGTTTTCCTTCTCTTATAATTTGGATTTTTAAAATTTATTTCTCTTGTGTATTTCTCTGGTTTTGACTTTCAGTATGATGTTGGATAGCAGTGTTAATTTGGACATTCTAGTCTTGTACCAGATCTTAGGGAGAAAGTTTTCAGTCTTTCAGCATTATGTGTATTATTTGCTGTTTTTTCTAAATACACTTTATCACCTAGTGGACATTTCTTTCTATCCCTAGTTTTCTAAGTTTCTTTATCATGAAGGTGTTTTGGATTGTGTAAAATGCCTTTTCTACATCAATTGAGAGGCTCATGTAGATTTTTTTCATTCTCTTTACATGTTGAATTCTTTGATTTTTTTAATGTTGAACCATTTTTGTATTCTTGAGACAAATCTCACTTGGTTATGGTATACAACGCCCTTTTTTAACCTACATCTGCTGGGTGCTTTATTTAATTTTTCACTTTAAACACAAGAAGAAAATAAAAACCTCTGAACTTGTACTTTTCAAGCAGAAAGAATCAAAGAATAGCTACAATTCTAAAATAGCATCAATACAGTAAATATTATTCTTAATAGTATTAATGGACTATACTGAAATATGTATAAATATCTCATATTGTACTCAGTTTGAATAGTTGCCATTGAAATCAATTACAAATGTTTATTCTGCAATAAATAACTCCTATAAAGTTTATAGACTCAAATGCTTACAATGGTTATTTCAATTTATGGAATACCTAGACAACAAGTTGAACTTCAACCTGTGGATCATTTTATAATACTTATGAGCAACAATTTTTTTGAAAGAATTGGAAGGCTATTTTTAAATATAAATTAGAAGCATTAAAGTCATGTCTCTTTAGTGCCTTCAATTGTCACATGGTAATAAACCAAACACCCCCCAAATTTTAAATGATCACTAATGCCACTTGAGCAAAAATTCTCATGTATCAGTACTTTTAATGTTGTGTACATAAAATTATAGTAAAAAGATGACTATAAATAAGATACAGCCCCTCTATTTTCATGAACAGCACATTGTATCATAGTAAACTGAGTTTATATTCCACCAATGGTTGTTCTCCCATTACTTCACTTTGTGACAGATAAAAATATCTTTAAATCCAGCAGTCTCTTCATTACCCCTCAAAATATCCAGAGAAAGGGTTGAACTCAAAAGAAATAGAAGATATTGAACCTTCTGCACTGCCTTAAATTTCCATTTATAATTTTAGTGGAGCAAATAACACTGAACATTTCTCAGTGTGGAAATATTCATTTTACCTCGGTTTAGCTGGGAATTCTCTTCTAAAAATTCAAGAGGATGACTAAGTAAAAGTTCATTTTTCACACACACACAAAACCTTTCTGAAGATTGACTTTCTGCAGATTATGACTTTTAAGAGATCCACTTGCTGAAAGTTCAGTAACTGGAATACTGCCCTTTAGGTGAAATCTAAGTCCTCTTGCATTCATCTTCATCCACTATCTACAAACCTTTTAACATGCTGTGGGATTTGTTTTGCTAGTATTTTGTTAGGGATTTTTGTATGTATGTTCCAAGAGAATACAGGTCTGTAAATTTCTTCTCTTGCAATGTCTTTTCTGGCTGATATCAGAGTAATGCAGACCTTAGAATATAATTTAGGAAATGTTTTCTTCTCTTAAATATTTCAAAAATTCTCAGAAAAATTGATGTTAATTTGTCATTAAATGTTTAATGAAACTTACCAATGAAGTAATCTGGTCCTGGACTCTTCTTAATTGGGAAATTTTTATTACTGATTCAATCTCATTCTGTGTTACAACTTTGTTCAGATTTTTAAATTTCTTTTTGAGTCTATTTTGGTAATGACTATATTTCTAGGAATTTGTTTGTTTCATCTAGGTTATCTGATTTGCTGGTGTACAATTGTTCATAATATTTTCTTGTAATTATTTTTATTTCTGTAAGTTTTTTTAAATATGATTTTTACATAAGGTTATGTTAAAATATGTTTATTAGTATTAATGTACAATATTTTTTTCTCCCTTTATAACTTTTCTGGATTTCTTAGTTTGTAATTCCTCCTGACACTGCCTTTTGTGTGTGTGTGTGTGTGTGTGTGTGTGTGTGTGTGTGTGTGTGTGTTTCTTTAATTACCATTTCTACTGTGGTGAGACTCAAGACAGTATTACTTAATTATTTAATTGAGAGTGCAGGAAAAGGTGAATTAGACCAGCAAAGCAGGACTTATTCCACTGATGCAAATTTTTTCTGATGGTTTTGGCTTCTTCCTGGTTTAGGCTTGGGAGAGTGCAAGTGTCCAGGAATTTATCCATTTCTTCCAGGTTTACTGGTTGATGTTCATAGAGTTGTTTGTAGTAATCTCTGATTGTAGTTTGTATTTCTGTGGAATCAGTAGTGACAGCCTCTTTATCGTTTTTTTATTGCATCTATTTGATTCTTCTCCCTTTTCTTTTTTATTAATCTGGCTAGCAGTATGTCTATTTTGTTGATCTTTTCAAAAAACCATCTCCTGGATTTATTCATTTTTTGAAGGGTTTTTTTGTGTCTCTGTCTCCTTCAGTTCTGCTCTGATATTAGTTATTCCTTGTCTTCTGCTGGCTTTAGAATTTTTTTGATCTTGCTTCTCTAGCTCTTTCAATTTTGATCATAGGATGTCGATTGTAGATATTCCCTCACTTCTCATATGGCATTTATTGCTATAAATTTCCCTCTAGACACTGCTTTAAATGTGTCCCAAAGATTATGGTACATTGTGTCTTTGTTCTTGTTGGTTTCAAAGAACATCTTTATTTCTGCCTTCATTTCATTGTTTATCCAGTGGACATTCAGGAGCCAGTTGTTCAGTTTTCATGAAGCTGTGTGGTTCTGAGTTAGTTTCTTAATTCTGAGTTCTAATTTGGTTGCGCTGTGGTCTGAGAGACTGTTTGCTGTGATTTTCATTCTTTCGCATTTGCTGAGGAGTGAGTTACTTCCAATTATGTGGTCAATTGTAGAGTAGGTGCAATGCAATGCTGAGAAGAATGTATATTCTGTGGATTTGGGGTGAACATTCTGCAGATGTCTATTACATCTGCTTGGTCCAGATCTGAGTTCAAGTCCTGGATAACCTCATTAATTTTCTGTCTGGTTGATCAGTCTAATATTGACAGTGGAGTGTTAAAATCTCCCACTTTTATTGTGTGGGAGTCTAAGTCTCTTTGTGGGTCGTTAAGAACTTGCTCTGTGTAGCTGGGTGCTCCTGTATTGGGTGCGTATGTACTTAGGATCATTAGCTCTTCTTGTTCCATTGACCCTTTTACCATTATATAATGTCCTTTCTTGTCTCTTTTGATTTTTGTTTGTTTAAAATCCATTTTATCAGCGGCTAGGATTGCAATTCCTGCTTTTTTTTTTTGCTCTCCATTTGCTTGATAAATCTTCCGCCATCCCTTTATTTTGAGCCTATGTTTGTCCTTGCACATGATATGGGTTTCCTGAATACATCACACTGATGGGTCTTGACTTTTTATCCAATTTGCCAGTCTGTGTCTTTTGATTGGGACATTTAACCCGTGTACCTTTAAGGTTAATATTATTATGTGTGAATTTGATCCTGGCATTTTGATGCTAGCTGGATGGTTTTCCTGTTAGTTGATGCACTTTTTTCTTGTGTTGATGGTGTTTACCACTTGGTATGTTTTTGGAGTGGCTGGTACTGTTTGTTCTTTTCTTTGTTTAGTGCTTCTTTCAGGAGCTCTTGTAAGGCAGGCCTGGTGGTGACAAAGTCTCTCAGCAATTGCTTGTCCATAAGGATTTTCTTTCTCCTTCGCTTATGAAGCTTAGTTTGGCTAGATATGAAATTCTAGGTTGAAAGTTCTTTTCTTTCAGGGTGTTGAATATTGGCCCCCACTCTCTTCTGGCTTGTATGGTTTCTGTGGAGAGATCCACTGTGAGTCTTATTGGCTTCCCTTTGTGGGTGACCTGAACTTTCTCTCTGGCTGCCCTTAGCATTTTTTCCTTCATTTCAGTCCTGGTGAATCTGACGATTACATGCCTTGGGGTTGCTCTTCTTGAGGAATATCTTTGTGGAGTTCTCTGTATTTCCTGAACTTAAATGGTGGCCTGGTTTGCTAGGTTGGGGAAGTTCTCCTGGATAATATCCTGAAGAGTGTTTTCCAGCTTGGATTCATTCTCTCCATCACATTCAGATACACCTATCAAATGTAGATTAGGTCTTTATGCATAATCCCATATTTCTTGGAGGCTTTGTTGATTTCTTTTCACTCTTTTTTCTCTATTCTTTCCTTCTTGTTTTATTT
>NW_016107910.1:663955-669607 GCF_001604975.1 Cebus imitator | reverse complement strand
GTCCATTCGGCTATTGAATCTTGTACATGCTTCACGAAGTTCTCGCCCTGTGTTTTTCAGCTCCATTATGTCTTTTATATTTTTCTCTAAGCTTTTTTTTCTAGTTAGCATCTCATCTAACCTTTATTCTAGGTTCTTAGTTTCCTGACATTGGAGTTAGCATGTGTTCTTTTAGCTCTGAGAAGGTTGCTGTTACCCACCTTCTGAAGCCTGTTTCTGTCAATTCATCAGATTCATTCTCCATCCATCTTTGATCCCTAGCTGGTGAGGAGTTGTGATCCTTTGGAGGAGGAGAGGTGTTCTGGTTTTTGGTGTTTTCATCCTTTGTGTGCTAGTTTCTTCCCATCTTAGTGTCTTTATTTACCTGTGGTCTTTGGGGTACAGTCTGTGAGTGGACGTCTTTTTGTTGATGATGAAGTTTTTTCTTTCTGTTTCTTAGTTTTCCTTCTAACAATCAGGCCTCTCTGGTGCAGGACTGCCGGAGGTCCACTCCATACCCTGTTTGCCTGGGGATCACCTACGGGGGCTGCAGAACAGTAAGGGTTGCTCCCAGATTCTTTTTCTGTTGTCTTCATCCCAGAAGGGTACCTGCCAGATGTTGACCTGAGCTCTCCTTTATGAGGTGTCTCTCAGGGCATATGTGGGCCACGGAGATGCTTGAGGAGACAGTTTGCTCCTTATAGGAGGTCAAGTGCTCTTCCGGGAGCTCCGATGTTCTGTGCATAGCTGCTGGGCAGGTACTTTTAAGTCTGCTGCAGCAGAACTCATAACTACCTCTTTTCCCAGGTACTCTGTCGTAGGAAGGTTGTCTTTATTTATAAGTTCCTGTCATGCCCCTGCCTTTTTTCAGAGATGCCCTGCCCTGTACAGAGTAGTCTAGTCACAGTCTGGCAGCAAAGGTGTTGCTGAGCTGCTGCAGGCTCTGCCCAGCTGCTGTGTGAACTGCCTCGGTAGTGGCAGACTGCCTCAGTAGTGGCGGACTCCCCCGGTAGTGGTGGTCGCCCTTCCCTCAACTGAGCTGGACAGTCCTGCATCCAGCTGTGCTTCCTGTGAAACTCTCAATCCAGAGTGTTTCAGATTGCTTGTTTTGTGGGAGTGGTCCCCGATGAGCCAGATTACCTGGCTCCCTCTCTCTGCCCCCTCTTTTTCAGTTGAATCAGCAGCTCTGTCTCACAGGCATTCCAGGCGCCAGTTGAAATGGCCACCCAGATTTGTGTGAGTTTCTGTGCGTCAACCTGGCATGGGCTGAAACCACAGTGCTGAAAACTCTTGGCATTTTTTGGCCAGGGAATCTCTTGGTCTGTGAGCAGTAAAAACTTGTTTGGAAATGCAGTAGGCACTCGCCCTCTGCATTGTTCTTGCTAGGAAATGCGCTCCAGAGCTGTTCCTATTCACCCATCTTGGATTCTCCTCCTTTATCATTTTTATTGTGTCTATTTGATTCTTTCCTCTTTTCTTCTTTACTAGTCTAGCTAGAGGTCTAGTTTGTTGATCTTTTCAAAAAAACAGCTCCTGAATTCATTGATTTTTTTTAAGGGTTTTTCGTGTCTCTATCTCCTTCAGTTCTGTTCTCAATTATTTCTTGTCTTCTGCCAGCTTTTGGATTTGTTTGCCTCTGCTTCTCTGACCATTTTAATTATGACATTAAGGTGCCATTTGACATCTTTCTAGGTTCCTAATATGGGCACTTAGTGCTATAAATTTCCCTCTTAACATTGCTTTAGCTCTGATCCAGAGATTCTGGCATGTCATTTCTTTTTTCTTATTAGTTTCGAAGAAATTCTTGATTTCTGCCATGATTCCATTATTTATCCAGGAGTCATTCAGTAGCAGATTTTTCAACTTCCTTGTAGTTATGTAGCTTTGAGTGGCTTTTTAATTCTGAGTTTTAGTTTGTTTGCATTGTGGTTTGAGAGTCTTATTTATCATTTCAGTTCTTTTGCATTTGTTGAGGAATATTTTACTTTCGATTATGCAGTCAATTTTATAATAAGTGCCATGTGACACTGAGAAGAATATATATTCCATTGATTTTTGGTAGGAGAGTTCTGTAGATGTCTATTAGGACCACTTTATCCAGAGCTGAGTTCAAGTCCTGAATATCTTTGTTAATTTTCTATCTCATTGATCTGTCTAATATTTACAGGGGGCTGTTAAATCTCCAACTATTATGTGTGGGAGTCTAAGGTCTTGTGCAGTTCTCTAAGGACTTGTTTTATAAATCTGGGTACTCCTGTATTGGGTGCATACATATTTAGGGCAGTTAGATCTTCTTGTTTAATTAATCCCTTTACCATTATGTAATACTTTTCTTTGTCTTTTTTTGGTCTTTGCTGGTTTAAAGTCTGTTTTGTCTGAGACTGACTTTGTTTTGTCTGAGACTCCCTCAAAGGCAGTGAAACTAACAGTGCAACCTTCAGACTGTGGTCAAGGCCCAAGACCCCCTGGAAAATCATTGGCATAAATCCAAGTGTACAAAGGTCAAAGAATCTGTAATCTAATGTCCAAGGGCAGGAGAAATGGAAGGATTCACCCAGCACAGGAGAAAGATGAAAGCTAGAAAACTCCGCTAGCCATCTTATCTCACTTTCTTCCACTGCTTTGTTCTATCTTTGCAGGCAGCTGATTGGATGGTGCCCATCAACACTGAGGGTGGGTCATCCTCTTTCAGTCTACTGACTCAAGAGTCAATCTCCTCCGGCAACACCCTCACAAACACACCTAGCAACCAAACTTTAGTAGCTATCTAGACATCCTTCAATCTTATCAAATTGACATTTAATATTAACCATCACAGGTATCAATATTTTTAAATTAATTGAAATTTGTTTTGTGTTCTAACATATGGCCTATTCTGGAAAAAAAAAATCCCACATACACTCAAGAACCTATATTCTGCTATTGTTCAGGAGAGGGTTCTATATATGCTAGGACTACTTGTTTTATAATGTTGTGTAAGTCTTCTAAGTTTTATTGATCTTCTATCTAGATATATCACTCATTATTTAATTTGGTGTTTCAAAGTCTCCAGTTATTACTGTAAAATTGTCTATTTTTTCCTTCAAATTTTTCGGTGTTTACTTTAGATATTTGGGGGCTCTGTTGTTTAATTCAAATATGTTCATAATTTTCAAATCTTCTTGATGAGTTGGCCAATCACTCTTCTTGCAAATAATACTCTTCATTGTCTCTTGTAACAGTTTTTGACTTAAAATCTATTTTGTTTACTATTAATATCGTCACTTCAGTGCTCTTTTGATTATTTTTTATTTGTTTTATTCTCTCACTTTTTTATTTTATTCTTTCATTCTCAATCTATTTATTTTAACCTAAAGTGAGTCTCCTGTAGATAGCATACAGTTACATCCTTTTTTACAGTTCATTCTTTCAATATCTGTCTCTTGATTGCAGACTTAACACTTATTAACAATAAACTTAAATCATTTTAAAAGTGATTACCAATAAAGGATTTACTCCTGCAATTTTACTATTTGTCTTCTGTTTGTCTTATATCCTTTTTTGTCTTTCATTTTCTTTATTATGTCCCTCTTTTGTATTTACTTCATTTCTTTCATAGTGAATAATTTTCATTCCCTTCTCATTTTCTTTGTGTGTATTTTCTGATATTTTCTTTGTGTTTATCCTGGAGATTACATTTAACATCCTAAATTTATAACAGTCTAGTTTGAAATACTAAACTTAAGTTCAACAGGATGCAAAAACTCCGCTCCCATACAGCTCCATCCCCGCCTTTTTTACTTTGGTGTTCTCACAAAACACATCTTTATATATGGTACAATGCAATTAAATAGACTAGAATAGCAATACATCAGAGTTCAAAGAGCCATAAATAATTTTCCAGGGACATTCATTTTGCACACTTCCTATTACTGAAAAGGTGACTACATGGTTTTAGCCCAAGAGTTTCTTTGTTCTGAACATAATCCTAGAAATGTAATATGAATAAGAATAATATTAATCACAGCAATAAAAGGCACTGTTTAGGAGGGTCCAAAATGCAAACTGAGATTGGCCACCACGAGGCAGTATAGTAAAGTGATTAGTAAGGTGGACTCTGGACTCAGAATAAATCTAGCTTCATCATACACCACACGATTTTGTTTATATTCATTAATCTTTTTGTACTTCATTTTTCTTATCTTAAAATGAAGATAATAGTACCTACTTCAAGGGTTGGCAGAATAACTTATACAAGTCATACAAATTGTCTATAACAGTGCCTGGCACATGGTTAGATTTCAATAAAACTAATTATTTTATTATTAACCCTCAATCCTTGTAATAAAATGAATACATAAAAGCTTTGCTAACAGAACTTTTGTTTCTGAATTGTTATTTTATATCAAATTTTCATCTTGGAAGAATATTGAATTTAGTCAGAATCTGAATTAATTTACTTCATATACGCAAAAGATTATGGAAAGCAATCTTTCTCAAACTGGGTCTTGAAATCACAGGTGTGATTTCTAAGAAATTTTGACATTTTGTTCCAATAATTATTTAAGTAAAACTTATATTCTGGATTGGTATCTCACTACTGAGGAGCATTTTAATAAAACATGACTTTTGGTGGTTTTAGTTATTAGTAAAATCAGACTTCAATTTAATGTTGTAGAAATAAACTAGTGGAGCAATAACTAATTGTGAAAGGTGATAAGATTAAGGACAGAGAGAATCTCACACATAATTGATGTACTCGACGCCAAGTGAATATCAGCTAATGTATGGCAAGTGCCTTCTATACTGTAGTTCAATATTTAAAAAGTTATAAAAAGACTGAATAATCTCACAGTACATAGTAATATAGTAATGCCAAACTTAAATGAAACTGAACAGTAGCATTCACTTACATATTCAAGTTACACAGTCATCATTGTATATACAAGCCTAAATTCTTCATTAGTAGTAATAAATTGCAATTACTAAATAAATAAATTTTTGTTAAATACTATTTTTGTGTTTTGAGTACTGGATAAGATGTAAATAAATTAATTCATCAAAATAATGTATTGCTAAAAATAATTTTATTATTTAGTTTAACCAAGTGGCATCATCCATCACATTAATATAATTGATTTTATCTAATCTATATTGTAGCTTTATTTGTAATTTGTGAATTTGTTTTGAATTTTGCAGTATTTATATAAAAGTTATATAAATAAGGTGTTTATAGCTTATTTACATTCAAATTCATTTAGCAACAAAAATCATATATTTAAATTAACATATTGGAGTAGATGATATTGGTATTTAGAAGAGTAATATTCCTCAAGTTTGAAAATTTTGGGATAGAAATTAAGATCCTGTGTTCTAGAGTCACATAGACTTGAGTTCTAATCACAGTTTTTTACTTTTTAATTATTTTTATAAATAATTTCAGCTTTTATTTTTTATTCAGGGGTACATGTTCAGATTTTTACATGGAAATTTTGTGTAATGCTGAAGTTTGGGGTATGAATGATTAAATCAGCCAGGTATTGAATATAGTACCCAGTGGATAATTTCTTTTTTTTTTTTTTTTTTTTCTTTTTTTTTTTTTTTTTTTTTTTTTTTTTTTCCCATTTATTTATTTTATTGTATTTTAGGTTTTGGGGTACATGTGAAGAACATGCAAAATTGTTGCATAGGAAC
>NW_016107910.1:638564-663881 GCF_001604975.1 Cebus imitator | reverse complement strand
CCCCCCACCGTCCCTCCCCTATTTCCCCCCAACTGACCCCAGTGTGTAGTGCTCCCCTCCCTTTGTCCATGTGCTCTCATCGTTCAACACCCGCCTATGAGTGAGAACATGCGGTGTATAATTTCTAACTCTTTTCCTCTGCTCCCCCTTTTCCCCTCAAGTAGTGCCCGGTGTCTGTTGTTTCTATCTTTATGTCCATGAGTATTCAGTGTTTAGCTCTCACTTATAAGTGAGAACATGTGATGTTTGATTTCTGTTCCTGTATTAATTCACTTAGGATTATGGTTTCTAGCTCCATTCATGTTGCTGCAAAGGACATAATTCCATTCTTTTATACGGTTGTGTAGTATTCCATGGTGTATATGTACCAAATTTTCTTTATCAAATTCACCATTGATGGAGACCTAGGTTGATTCTATGTCTTTGCTATTGTGAATAATGCTGCAATGAACGTATGAATGCACATGTTCTTTGGTAGGTTGTTAACCATTGTTCTAACCCTAGCTAATATTAAGACTTTGGACAAGTTACTCTACCTTTCTAACCTTCAGTTTCTTCATGTGTTAAATAGAAATAAGAATAATAATCACCTTATAAGACTGTTGTGAGGATTAAATACCATAATTATGCAAACACTTAACACAGTCACTGGCACATTGTAAAAATTAAAAAAATGTTAGGTATTGATAGTTGTTTTTGTGAAGAATAGCAATCTTTCTCACAGCAAACCTGGATTTGGCTTCAAAATCATTGTCAACATAGCTCTCAGGGAAGCTATTACAAATCGGTTGTTGGTGGTTTTTGAGTTGAAACATGTCTACCAATTGCTAGATTAGCTATTATATGCATGCCATTAAATAAATAATACTCCGTGCCAGTAATTATTACAGAAAGTTCTACTATGTATAATTCTGATGGTAACATATGCTAATCTTTATATTCACTCTATAGGGCTGTAATTTAACACTTCCTTGGATAAAGATACCAATAAGCACAATGTGGTTACAAACACTGTTTTGTATTTGGCAAGATTGTTTACCATTTTATTTTTTATTTTTTTATTTTTTTTTATTGCATTTTAGGTTTTGGGGTACATGTGAAGAATACGCAAGATTGTTGCATAGGTACTCATGTGGCAGTGTGATTTGCTGCCTTCCTCCCCATCACCTATATCTGGCATTTCTCCCCATGTTATCTCTCCCCAACTCCCCAACCCCCACTGTCCCTCCCCTATTTTCCCCTGATAGACCCCAGTGTGTGATACTCCCCTCCCTGTGTCCATGTGTTCTCATTGTTCAACACCCGCCTATGAGTGAGAACATGCCGTGTTTGATTTTATGCTCTTCTGTCAGTTTGCTGAGAATGATGGTTTCCAGGTTCATCCATGTCCCTACAAAGGACACAAACTCATCATTTTTGATGGCTGCATAATATTCCATGGTGTATATGTGCCACATTTTCCCTGTCCAGTCTATCATCAATGGGCATTTGGGCTGGTTCCAGGTCTTTGCTATTGTAAACAGTGCTGCAATGAACATTCGTGTGCATGTGTCCTTACAGTAGAACGATTTATAATCCTTTGGATATATACCCAGTAATGGGATTGCTGGGTCAAATGGAATTTCTATTTCTAGGTCCTTGAGGAATCGCCACACTGTCTTCCACAAAGGTTGACCTAATTTACACTCCCGCCAACAGTGTAAAAGTGTTCCTGTTTTTCCACATCCTCTCCAGCATCTGCTCTCTCTAGATTTTTTTTTTTTTTTTTTTTTTTGAGACGGAGTTTCGCTCTTGTTACCCAGGCTGGAGTGCAATGGCACGATCTCGGCTCACCGCAACCTCCGCCTCCTGGGTTCAGGCAATTCTCCTGCCTCAGCCTCCTGAGTAGCTGGGACTACAGGCATGCGCCACCATGCCCAGCTAATGTTTTGTAGTTGTAGTAGAGACGGGGTTTCACCATGTTGACCAGGATGGTCTCGATCTCTTGACCTCGTGATCCACCCGCCTTGGCCTCCCAAAGTGCTGGGATTACAGGCTTGAGCCACCGCGCCCGGCCTCTCTCTAGATTTTTTAATGATCGCCATTCTAACTGGCGTGAGATGCTATCTCAATGTAGTTTTGATTTGCATTTCTCTAATGACCAGTGATGATGAGTATTTTTTCATATGTTTCTTGGCCTCATGTATGTCTTTTTTTGTAAAGTGTCTGTTCATATCCTTTGCCCACTTTTGAATGGGCTTATTTGTTTTTTTTTCTTGTAAATCTGTTTTAGCTCTTTGTAAATTCTGGATATCAGCCCTTTGTCAGATGGGTAAACTGCAAAAATTTTTTCCCATTCTGTTGGTTGCCGATTCACTCTAATGACTGTTTCTTTTGCCGTGCAGAAGCCGTGGAGTTTGATTAGGTCCCATTTGTCGATTGTTTACCTTTAAATAAAAGCCTATGGTTAAAGATACCAAATTTCAGTTAGACAGGATAAATAAGTTCATGGGATCTATTGTAAAAAATGAGGACTATAGTTAATAACAATGTATGGTAAACTTAAAAATTGCTAATAGAGTAGTCTTCAAGTTTTCTAAGCCCCCCAAAATGATAAATATGTGAGATAATGCATATATTAATTAGTTTGATCTCATTATTTTACAAAATGCACATATTTTAAAACATCATGCTGAATACCATAAATATGTAGAATTTTAATGTCAATTGAAAATATTATAAGACTAGATTCTATTTCTAGTAATTTGGCAAGCCAAGTAACCTGAAAATCTTCCCTCTGTCATACATTTAGAAATGTGAAATTTTCTTATAATATATTCTCTCTCTCCTTCTCTCCCTCTCTCTCTCTCTCTCTCTCTCTCTATATATATATATATATATATATATGATAATATGTGATTCTGGTGTTCTATATTAAAATAGTCTATATCAGTAAAAGAGAAACCCCCATTTTGTTATATATATATATATATATAATTTAAATATACATTATTTCAATATACAGAAAATATACAGCATTATCTCCATATATACTGAGAATGTAAGACAATACATATATTATAAAGAATATATATTTTAAGGGAATTAAGAGCTCATACAAGAACTCATAAAAGAATAAAGAAATGCCTACAAGCCCCAAATGGAAAGGAAACTCAAAAATAGTGCAAAGTACTGTAACTGTAACTGTAGCTGCCCTGGAGGAAGTTGACTGTTCTCAGTCATCAAATGGACATTACTTTTAATGACCTTGGGTTTACAAAGTGGGAAATTGAAATTCCCTAATGATTCTATCTAATGCCAGGAATCATTATGGGGCCTCAACCTCAGTGAAAGCATAGACTGCAAAAACTCCACTTATCATATAATAAAAAATATAACAAGGAAGTTTTTTTGTTTCGCCCTTTGCCCTAAGTTACAAATAAAAATTGTTCCCTAAAAATTCGTAACAGTAGGCCTGTCTTCACCTAGTTTGGGAAATTAAATTTAGGTTATCTGCAACGTGCTGCCAATAAATTAAAATTAAAATGCCTTTAGAATGGTCATAGCCCTTCATTGTTTCATAGAAAAAATGTACACCTCAATGAAGCAACATGTTCTCAGCGAGGGAAAAGGGTTCCCTAAAGACTAGTACTTCTCAACATATGTTTTGGGACCATGAACATTAACATCACCTGGAATTTTTTACAAATGCCCATTTTTGAACCTCAACCAAGAGCGACCAAATCAGAACCCTAAACTTAACATAAAGGAAGTGTTGACATCTAACAACCTGTGTTTCAATAAGTACTTTGGATGATTCTAATTTATACTGAAGTTTGATAACCACTTATATTAGATAAAGCCCTACTGAAGATGAACCTACAATTCTAAGTCACAAAACTTTCTAGCAAACAACATATAATAAGCAACTAAACTTCATCTGACCTGTAACGGGGGTTGGGACAAACTTCACAATGTTACACTGCATGGATTAAGAAATAAGGTTCTCAAAGGAAACATATAAACCAAGGAAATCTACATATACAAGAGAAAAAAACGTGTGAGACCCCTTTATTCTGGCATCACCAAGCTTTGCCAAGATCTGAAGTGTGTTATTCCATAGTGTGGATCTATGACCCTGTAAAAGAAGCTCATTCTCTTGTAATTCTACTGAGTTTTAGGGCAAATGTTAGGAAACAGTCTTGTTAGTATATTACCACATAGACTGGTAGACATGAGGGTCTCTAGATTTCATGGGACATATGTACAGAAAAAAATTATTGTGATTCGATGCTAGCCACAAAGAATCTGAAAAACTTGGTGTACATAAGTACCTGTTTGGTAGAGGAAAGCACAGGTTCAGTGACAAACGGGACTTTGGATGCAAACTCCCTTGCGGTAAAAGGGAAAGCCCCTGGTTTCAGTGTGATCTTTGTCAAGTCAACTCAAAGTGAATTCCCAGGGTCATTTTCAGACAATCTTATTCATTGCATCACAACTGCTAAAGACAAAATTAATAATCTTGGAGATAAATCTTAGAAAAGTATTCATAGTACAGCTCAGAGAAATAAAGGGAAAATACGACAGATTCAGATACATAGAAAATTGAATTAGAAGTCTCAACACACATAAATTTTGAATTCCAGAGAAGTGAATACATAAAATAGAAGAGTGACAATAGTCAAAGAAAAGGAAGGCTCATATTTTATCCCAAATCATGAAAGATACAAATAATCAGAAGCAAAAATCCGAGTTAAAACAACAAGGATAAATAGAGCTAAATCAAAAGCTATACATATCAGGGTCAAACTCTACACTAAATAATAAAAAGATCTTAAAAGCAATCATAAAGGACATATTACCTATAAATAAAAAATAAACAGGAGACATTTCAGTAGTAATACACATCAGAAGTACAGAAAACTTCTTCAATTTTGAAAGAAAACTACCCATAATTTTATATCTAGCCAAATTATTATTCAAGAGTGATAGCAATAATTAGCTATATAATAAAATTAAAAACCCAGTTGACGGTATAAAAACAAACAATAGTAAAAGTACTGGAAAATATGGTAAAATGGTAAGAGGTGGGTTGAAGTTACAGCATTTTAATGTACTTAATATTCAGAAGGAGAATGAAAAAAAGATACTGATTGACTTTACGTATATAAAATCAAGTTGGTATGCACACTTTAAAGGGAAATCACAAAACTAATAGAAATAGATTTTCTTTCTACACCAGTAGAAGGAAAATAAGAAAACATAAGGTCGAACAGAAGGCAAAAGAATGTATAGAAGGAAAGCGGAGGCCCGGCGCCCTGGGCGGCGCTCGGCCCGGAAGTCCGTCCTCCCCGTTAGGTGGCAAGCGCCCGAGGGGAGGGGACAGCCGGACGGACAGGAAGCTGCGGCTTAAAAGGGTAACCCGCGCCCGGCCCTTCCTCTCTCGTCGCGGGGACTCTTAGAAAGCGCGCCTGTTCCGCTCCCATCTCGCACCTCGCCTTCGCCCGCCGCCATGTATCGCTACCTGGGGGAAGCGCTGCTGCTGTCCCGGGCCGGGCCCGCCGCCCTGGGCTCGGCGACCGCCGACGCAGCCGGGCTGCTGGGCCGGGCCCGGGGACAGCCCGCCACCGCCCTGCAGCCGGGGCTCGCATTGGCCTCCCGGCGCCACTACAGCGAGGCGGTGGCCGACCGTGAGGATGACCCCAACTTCTTCAAGATGGTGGAGGGCTTCTTCGACCGTGGCGCCGGCATTGTGGAGGACAAGCTGGTGGAGGACCTGAGGACCCGGGAGAGCGAGGAGCAGAAGCGGAACCGGGTGCGCGGCATCCTGCGGATCATCAAGCCCTGCAACCATGTGCTGAGCCTCTCCTTCCCCATCCGGCGCGACGACGGCTCCTGGGAGGTCATCGAAGGCTACCGGGCCCAGCACAGCCAGCACCGCACGCCCTGCAAGGGAGGTATCCGTTACAGCACTGATGTGAGTGTAGATGAAGTAAAAGCTTTGGCTTCTCTGATGACATACAAATGTGCAGTGGTTGATGTGCCGTTTGGGGGAGCTAAAGCTGGTGTTAAGATCAATCCCAAGAACTATACTGATAATGAATTGGAAAAGATCACAAGGAGGTTCACCTTGGAGCTAGCAAAGAAGGGCTTTATTGGTCCTCACATTGATGTCCCTGCTCCAGACATGAGCACAGGTGAGCGGGAGATGTCCTGGATCGCTGATACCTATGCCAGCACCATAGGCCACTATGATATTAATGCACATGCCTGTGTTACTGGTAAACCCATCAGTCAAGGGGGCATCCACGGACGCATTTCTGCTACTGGCCGTGGTGTCTTCCATGGGATTGAAAACTTCATCAATGAAGCTTCTTACATGAGCATTTTAGGAATGACACCAGGATTTGGAGATAAAACATTTATTGTTCAGGGATTTGGTAATGTGGGCCTACACTCTATGAGATATTTACATCGTTTTGGTGCTAAATGTATTGCTGTTGGTGAGTCTGATGGGAGTATATGGAATCCAGATGGTATTGACCCAAATGAACTGGAAGAGTTCAAATTGCAACATGGGTCCATTCTGGGCTTCCCCAAGGCAAAGCCCTATGAAGGAAACATCTTGGAAGCTGACTGTGACATACTGATCCCAGCTGCCAGTGAGAAGCAGTTGACCAAATCCAATGCACCCAGAGTCAAAGCCAAGATTATTGCTGAAGGTGCCAATGGGCCAACAACTCCAGAAGCTGATAAGATCTTCCTGAAGAGAAACATTATGGTTATTCCAGATCTCTACTTGAATGCTGGAGGAGTGACAGTATCATACTTTGAGTGGCTGAAGAATCTAAATCATGTCAGCTATGGCCGTTTGACCTTTAAATATGAAAGAGATTCTACCTACCACTTGCTCATGTCTGTTCAAGAGAGTTTAGAAAGAAAATTTGGAAAGCATGGTGGAACTATTCCCATTGTACCCACAGCAGAGTTCCAAGACAGGATATTGGGTGCATCTGAGAAAGACATCGTGCACTCTGGCTTGGCGTACACAATGGAGCGTTCTGCCAGGCAAATTATGCACACAGCCGTGAAATACAACCTGGGATTGGACCTGAGAACAGCTGCCTATGTCAATGCCATTGAGAAAATCTTCAAAGTGTACAATGAAGCTGGTGTGACCTCCATATAGATGGATCGTGGCTGACTTCTTCACTACCCTCTTCACCTATAACTTCTGCTGACCTATCACGAGTTTACATGTAATCACAGAAATCCCTTTCTCTCCTGACTCATTAGATAATGGATACCATTCTCAACAAGTCAATCCAAATCAACCCCTTAAGGAGAAAGAAATTAAGGTTAGGGGATCACGTACAAGCTGAGTGTGAAAGTAGAAGTCACCTACACCAGAGATCCATTTCGGTATTTTGCCTTTAAACAAAAAGTCTTCTCCATCTGGCTGTGCAGCCTTGCTGTGTGGCTTTTCCCAACATAATCAGTGCTATTGCTGGGGAAGAGACAGTCAAGAGCAGTCAGTTGCTTACTTACATTGCTCTAGACAAGCCTGGGACATACTGTAACTTTAACACTTAAGTAGGTGTGTGGCATTTTCAGAAGGTGGCATGGTCCTCAAGTGAGTTCTTAGTATTTTATATCAGCAAAATAACTCAGTTTTACAGGTTGCAAATACAAAAGCTGTTTCTGTTTATGAATTTTATTCTTTTAGAATAAAATAAGTGCATGCTGCTGTAATAAAATTGCCTTTAATCACTTAACAAGCCTAACCTTGACTCAGTGAGTGCCTATAAAAATAATAAATGGAGGCCGGGCGCGGTGGCTCAAGCCTGTAATCCCAGCACTTTGGGAGACCGAGGTGGGTGGATCACAAGGTCAAGAGATCGAGACCATCCTGGTCAACATGGTGAAACCCCGTCTCTACTAAAAATACAAAAAAACATTAGCTGGGCATGGTGGTGCATGCCTGTAATCCCAGCTACTAAGGAGGCTGAGGCAGGAGAATTGCCTGAACCCAGGAGGCGGAGGTTGTGGTGAGCCGAGATCGTGCCATTGCACTCCAGCCTGGGTAACAAGAGTGAAACTCCGTCTCAAAAAAAAAGAAAATAATAATAATAATAAATGGAAAAAACTAGTATTTTTATATCATGAAACAGTGTCATTTACAGCTTCTCAGTCGTGTATTGTTGTCCAGCAAACATTGAAAGCCCTTTGGATAATTATCTTCATACCTGCAAAGATGATGGAGGCTATTTTTGTTAAAACTGTCAGAATTTGCTAACTATAATTATGACATGTAGGCCAAAGAATGCAATAACCTCCTTATCATGTTAACTAATTGTTCTCTTTTGAAGATCTATTGTTGACTAATTGAACAATACTTCAAGTAGAATGTCCCAGAAAAAAAACACTGGGCTCCCTGTTTGGAGTCTGGCTGCTCTGAGCATTGCCAATGGCCCCTACTCACCTGCCTTTATGTCCTCTCCTTTCAGAGGCTGTGCTTTCTGCACCCAGCTTCACTCACAGTGGGCTGAAAACAACCTTGGGTTGAGTGTTTCGTTTGGGAGTTACGTGGTTAGGGCCTTTTGAACAGTAGTGTCCCAGTGAAGTGCTAGATAATATATGTGTAAGAATGAGCTTTTTTTTTTTTTTTTTAAACTATAACACCCTTTCAAAAATTTCTAACAACTTTGTAACTGCATGGCTTTACCTGGTGATAAAAGAAGTTATTAAAAGTCTACATTCCGCCCCCCCCCAAAAAAAAGAATGTATAGAAAATGGAGGATAAGTAGAAATCACATAATATGATAGTAAAAGTAAAGTTAATCATATTTGTCATCACAATACACATAAATACACTAAACTCACTAATTAAAGGTAGGAATTGATTGGGCAGAAAAAATTGTAAATTATTTATGAGAGATACATCTAAAATACAAGCACCCAAAAAGATTTAATGTGACGATATGGAGATGGCAAATATACAAAAGAAGTCTGATGAGGCTATCTTAATATTAGACAAAGCAAATTTTAAGGCAAAACCATTAGGAATAAAGAGGGTCAATACATAATGATAAAATGGACAATTTATCAAGACTATAGCAATTTTAAATGTTGAATGCATTAAATAGAATACCTGAAAATATTTACAAGAAAATTGAAATCATTATAAGAAGAATTTGACAATCCACAATCATAGTGTAATATTATCACACTTCTTTCTCAAAGACACATACTGAAGTATCTCCATGATATTCTATTAGATTGTTTTATTTCATTCTATTAGCATGCCAAATTTTTAAGATTTAACAGAAAAAAATTTAACTCAATGATACAGGAAGTTACTTCAGTATAATAGAATGGTTTATTAGTTTTCTCTTTAAATTTAGGATCGTTCCAATCTCCTATAATTCATACATATTGTTATTTATATAAGTAAAATAAACTCATAAAATTTTACCTTAAAAATAAATAAAAGGTAAAAATAATTATTCCTCTAGCTTATAGCATAATGCTTAGCACAGATTAGGCTTTTATTTAGAAATGGTTGAACTAAATCAAACACCACATGTTCTCACTCATAGGTGGGTGTTGAACAATGAGAACACATGGACACAGGGAGGGGCGCATCACACACTGGGGTCTGTTGGGGAGAAACATGGGAGGGACAGCAGGGGGTGGGAAGTTGGGGAGAGATAGTATGGGGAGCAATGCCAGATATAGGTGATGGGGAGGAAGGCAGCAAATCACACTGCCATGGGTGTATCTATGCAACAATCTTGCATGTTCTTCACATGAATCCCAAAACCTAAAATGCAATTAAAAAAAAAAAAAAAGAAATGGTTGAACTACATTCAAGATCATTTGAAAGACACTGTGGCAATATCTAGTAGAAAGAACACTCTTCTAGGAGACAGGTTTGGTAGAGCTCTGTCACTTACTATCTATCTAGTCTTCAGAAATTCACAGTATAAGCTACAATTATGTTACTTTAAAATATATAGAATAAATACTTTTCTGACAACCTCAAAAAACTATAAAACTCAAATGATATAATGTATGTAAACATGTTCTGGAAAAAATAAAATACTATAAAATGCAGCCTACTATTAAAAGTTCACCCAGTTGAATAGGGGTTCATCGGTTGTCATCATCTCTTTTATGCAGTAAATCTCTGACCATGATAACCCTGCTGTGTTTTGACAGAGAAACTGGATACAACACACAGTGTTAAGGAGTAATGAGTCCTGGTGAGTATCATTGTAGGTGGTTACTATAGTGAAGATGTTCGCTCTAAAAATCTTATGTTGAAATTTAATTCCAATATTGGATTTGGGGCCTGATGGGAAGTGTGTGAATCATGGGAGAAGATGCCTCATGAATAGATTAATGCCCTCATTGGCAGAGACGGGGAATGTGTGGGTCGGTGGGTAAGTGAGTTCTTCCTCTTCTTAGTTCCCAAGACAGTTGTTTGTTACAAAGAGTTTGGCACTTTTCTACCCTCTCTCTTGCTTCTGCTGTCACCAAGTGATTTCTGAAAATTCCAGCTTGTCTTTGCCTTCTGTCATGAGTGGAAGCAGCCGGAGGCCCTCACCAGATGCCCGGTTTTGAATCTTCCAGTCAGCAGAACTGAGCTGAATAAACCTCTTTGCTTTTTATATTACTCAGCTTCAGGTGTTCATTTATAGCCACAGTAAACTAGTACAGACAGTGGCTCATGTAGAAATGTCATTAAGGCAAGCATTGATCTCATTTACTCAGATCTAGCCAGGGTGGTCTTGTTGCATCAGCAATACAACAGTGTTCCTACAGAATCTTTCCGACAATATCAAGAAGAGCAGTTTGCTGGTAACTGAGCCCACTGTGTAGCTTTATCAAATGGCCTAATTTCAGTGACATTGGGAAGACAGTAGTAGTAATATTAACAAAAGTAAATCCTAATATAGTATTTGCTATGTATTTCTCACCCTTCACAGGATACATCTGAATACAATAAGAGTGTTCCCCTTTCTGTTTTGAGTGGTGCATTTGGCTAAGAAAGCAGAGCTCCTTTGTGGGGTAAGAGGGATAATGAGTAAGAAATGGAAGGACAAGTAGCCTGAACTTTGCTTTGAACCTCAAAAACTGTATGCCATGGAACGCAAACACTCAATGAGTTGCATACTCATCCTTTCTAAATTTGGAAAGGAGGTTGGAGGCACTGGAACAGCGTCTGTCATCTTTTAGAATAAACACAACACCATTACCACTATCACTATCATCTCCATCCCTACTAGTTTTGTGTGCAAAAACAATAAGCTCATGTCAAGACCTAATTTCCCGAAAGTGTCCCCTTTTGATCCTTTGACCATTGCACATTTTGTTGGTTTCTTTGACTTACTAGAAGGCTTCTTTCTCAATCTAAATATTTCCCAATACTACTTAAAGTGTTGGCAGATGCCAAAAAATTCCAAATATAGTTTACATCTATCTAATTGGCTTAAGATTTCTGTTGCCTTGTTTTAATTTTATGATTAAAATATAAAGTGGTTTCTTGGTACTTTCAGGTGATCATACAAAAATTCCTAGTCTATCTTTATCCTGTTTTCCCCTGATTCAAACAAGTATTTTACACCTTTGCAAGCATTTAATATTGTCTCATCTTTTCTCACTCTCAACTGATTAGCCTCTGATTTCATGGAGGAAATACAGGCTATCTTAAGAGACCTACTGCATGTCATACCACCATATTTACCCATGTAACTAAACCTGCACCCACATAATCTGCTTTACTCCAATTACGGGTTTTGTTACTGCAAATAACTTTTCTATCCTATGTCATCAATTTATTCCTATATACTATGTCCTCAGCCTGCAAACATGCTGAAATAGCTCACATCATAAACAACATCATCATCAACAAAATTCCCTGAACCCCAAATTTAATATTGGTTACCACTTCTTCACTTCTTATCTGTGATAAACTTCATAGCAACTCCCACCTTTAAAAGTATTGTCTACACATAATTCTCTTTAGTTTTCCACAGTGTAGTGTTTTCCAAATACATTCTAATTAAGTTTTGATATTAGCACTTCATTGAAAGTACATATTGTGATCTCCAATGACATCCACATTTTTTTAAAACCTTGGATCAATTATCATCCTAATTTTATTGGTTTTTCAGCAGCATTTGACACAATGTGTCACTTTCCTTGTTCATTAAGCACATTCTTCACCTGTGTTGTAACTTTCAGCTGCCCAATCTCTGGAGAGGGGAGGAGGACTGGGTATTGAGGTCAACCATATGACCAGTTAGTTCATCAATCATACTTATATAACGAAAAAAACATATAAAACTCTTGACAATGAAACACAGGAATGACTGCTGGTTGATGAGCATATCAATGTACTAGGAGGGTGGCACATTCTGACTCCATGAGGACTGAAGTTCCTGTGCTTAGAACCCTTCTAGATCTTGCCATCTGTACTTTTTCTTCTGATTATGCATCTAAAATCTTTATAACAAAATGGTAAGCATAGGTGCATTGCTTCCTGAGCACTGTGAGGCATTATAGTGAATTATTAAACCTCAGTAATCTGGCTGGGCATGATGGCTTATGCCTATAATCCCAGCACTTTGGGAGACTGAGGTGGGTGGATCACGAGGCCAGGAGTTTGAGACCAGCCTGACCAACACGGTGAAACTCGTCTCTGCTAAAAATACAAAAATTAGCTGGGCATGGTGGCACACACCAGTAATCCTAGCTACTCAGGAGGCTGAGGCAGGAGAATTGCTTGGGAGCTTGGGAGGCGGAGGCTGCAGTGAGCCACGATCCTGTCACCCCACTCCAGCCTGGGTAACAGAGTGAGACTCTGTCTCAAAACAAAACAAAATGAAACAAAACAACTTCAATAATCTTCATCAAATTTATAGAGACCTAGTGTATAGGCATTAATTTAGTGTTGTGGAAGGCCCCAGATTTTTAGTCAGCTAGAGAGAAAAGAGGGTATCCTGGATATTCCCCATATGGCTGGCATCTGAAATAAGGGAAGTCTTCTTGAGGCCCCTACCCTCTAACTTGTGGGATTTGATGCTAACTCCAGGTAGATAGTATCAGGATTGAATTGTATTGTAGGACGCTCAGTTCCTTCTGAGTGAAACTGAGGTGTCTGAAATAGAATTGGTGTCAAAATGTAATCATCTACTCACAACATATTTGCTACACACTCTGACACCTATTTATTTTAAAGTAAACATTTTGACAATTTATTTTATTTCTTAGATGGAATTTCACTCTTGGTTCACAGGCTGGAGTACAATGGCATGATCTTGGCTCACTGGGAGGTGCAATCACTTGAATCTCCCAGGTTCAAGCGATTCTCCTGCCTCAGCCTCTCGAGTAGCTGGGATTACAGGCCTGCACCACCAAGCCTGGCTAATTTTGTATTTTTTAAATAGAGACCAGGTTTCACCATGTTGGCCAGGCTGGTCTCATACTCCTGACCTCAGGTAATCCACCCCTCTTGGTCTCCCAAAGGACTGGGATTACAGGCATGAGCCACTGAGCCTGGCAGATGATTGATTTTTGATATGTGAAGTCAACACCAATTTTCTGTTTTCTTATTTAATCTTCCAGTCAATTAACTGTTCACTTTTTGTTGTGTGGGTTCCAATGTGTATATAAGCTGGCACCATATTGGTGTTATATTAATGCTAAATAGCAGCAACATTAAAACTACATAACCCTGTAAGTCACTACAAAGAATGAGTCACCACTTCTTGATTCTAATGAACTTTGAACATTTTATGCATTTAAAGGTTTGAGCATTTTTCTGTTAATACTTATGGGACTAAATGTTAAGCTTTTAGTTTAAAAATGTGTTAAATCTCAAGCAGAGAAAAAGAATGGATAGCATAATACACAGGGAAGGGAATACATTTTTAAATTGCTTTCAATTTTCTTGGTGATTTAAATTTCAAGAGGGAATCAGCATGGAATACCTACTACATGTGGTTTCAGTTAGAATAAACTAAAAAAAGGCTGGTTGTCTTCATCAGGCATCAAATACTGTACACAAAGTTAGTATTTTCCTTCCAAAATATTTATTAATTATATGGTCTTCCTTTATGTTATATATGAAGAGCTTATCAGAAAAGATGCTGCCATTAGAATTAAAATTTCAGCAAAGTATGGTTTATTTCAATAAGGACACTGGCACTCAGTAGGTAGTTGTTTGTTACACATGCATAAATGTATCCATATAAGAAATGTCGTTTCAAAAGAAAATGCACTAAAAACACATTTTCTTAATTGGGTTTATGACTCATTGCCAGATATTTTCTTACATTGAATGACATCCATCTTTGGTGCCATTGCTTTTGCCCTTAGGAGCATAGATTGCTTCTGGACTCGAATTGAAGGTATGATTATATTTCTTCTAATTCTGTTTCTTCTGAAGATACACATGACTTGAGAAAAAACAGATCTAGAAAACAGAAAGAGAAAGTCTTCTCTTCTCTACCCTATTGGTGCCATCCAGAAATTGAGTGCCGATATTTATTATTTAGACCAAAAGGGAAGTGGACCTGATTCATGGATGCTTCAGTATCATAGAGTAGTGTATTTGTTTTCTAGGGCTGCTGTGACAAACTGTATGACTTAAATAACAAAAATTTATTGTTGCATAGTTCTGGAGGCAAGGTATCTGAGATCAAGGTGTTGGCAGGTCCATGTTTCCTTTGAAGACACAAGGGAAAGATCTGTTCCAAGTTTGCCCCCTTACTTTTGGCAGCATAATTCCAGTCTTCATATGACATTATCCCTGAGGGTTTAAATTTCCCCTTTTTATGAGGACAACTGTCATAGCAGTTTAGGGGCCCAGCCTACCCTTGTATGACCTCATTATAACTTAACTAATTAAAACCGTGATGCAGCAACCACGAAGTGGAAAGAGTTCAGTCCTTCTACCCTGGGAGCCCCACTGCCCCATTCTTCAATAGGCAGGATCCCTGGCACATGACTACAGAACAACTGCCCCACCTATGGCTGAGCAAACATACTGGTCACAGTTCTGAGTTTCCTGGGGCAAGGCTCCCAGAGGCAACTGACAGCCCCTGCTGCCACTGCTACAGCAGTGGTGCAGACCCTGTTGCTAATAGTCTGGGGGAGAAAACAAAGATTCTGAATTCTACACCCAAACTTATAGTATACCACATTCACCATATGGAGAATAGACCTGACTCTTCTCCCTCTGAGCTCTTGACACCCAACTCCCAATAAGCAGAGCCTCCAGCTCACACTAGCAATGCAGCCACACCATTCTACTGACTGAACACCCCCAGTAACAGCTTATTCACATTTCTGGGAGGTGGAGCCCTCAGGAGCAATCAAAAGCCCCTCTGCCCCTGCCCCTCCAGTGGCATTACCCTGTTACCTTAGGACTGGTGAAGGGGTGAAAACCCTAGGTGTTTTATCCACACCTCCAGCAAGCTGCGGCAGACTCAAAGAAAGGAGGTCAGTCTGTGTCCCATGGGTCCCTCCCACCCACCCTCCTGCACCACTCATCACCATTCAGGGCCCAATTGGCTTGGGTTCACATCATGGACCCCCTCCCCATCCTGGGCTGATCACACTGAGTGATTGTTGCTTTAGATCTCTCTGGGGTGGTGTTCCAGGAAATAAGTGAAAGACCCGTGGCCACAACCTCTGCTGATGTCCCTTCCTCTGTTGTCTTTAAGTTTGGAAGGGATCATAAACCCTGAGATTGCCCAGAACGGTGGTGGGCACTCCAGGAAGGCCAAGCAATGATCCACAGCCAGTACTCAAGTGAGAGAGGAGCCCACAACTTCAGAGCATTGAGAGGGAGCACAGTTGCAACTCTGAGAAAATATAGGGGAGACATGTGACTGAAAAAGAGCCTACCTACTGACTGTTATGCCAAAGCATCACCTACTAGACCACATCCCAAATCTTCAACACCAAAAATGCTTTGCTAACATATGCCAATGACAAGAAGTCAGCTACAAGTAAAGACTTTGAATAAGGTCTTGGCCCAGTGAAAACAGCCAATAAAGCAGTCTACTGACTGTCCTCAATCTATACAACAGATAAAGGAACATCCACAAACAGATTTGAGAAAGAACTAACACAAGAACTCTGGCAACTCAAATAAACAGTGTCTTGTGTCTTCTAAACGACTGCACTAGTCCTCCACCTGGGGTTCTTAACAGGGTCAAGATGGCTGAAATAACAGAAATAGAATTCAGAATATGGATAGGATAGGAATGAAGATGACTGGGATTCAGAAGGAGGGCAAAAACTGATCCAAGGAGAATAAGAATCACAATAAAGTGGTACAGGAACTAAAAGATTAAAGAATCAGTATAAACAAGACCCCAACTGACCTGATAGTGCTAAAAATCACAGTAGAAGAATTTTATAATGCAACTGAAAGTATTAATAGCAGAATAGACCAAGCTGAGGAAAGAATCTCAGAGCTTGAAGAATGGCTTCCTAAAGTAAGACAGACAAAAATAAAAAAAGGAAAAACAACAAACAAAACTCTTGAGAAATATGGAATTATATCAAGAGGTCAAATACATGAATCATTTGTGTCCCTGAAAGAAATAAAAAGAAAGGAAACAAATTGCAAAACATTTTAAGACTTCATCCATAAAAACTTCCCCAACCTCAATAGAGAGGGCAAAATTCTAATTCAAGCAATACAGAGAACACCAGCAAGATACTACACAAGATCATCCCTAGATACCTAATCATCAGATTTTCCAAAGTGAAAATAAAATAAAAAATGGTAAATGTAGCTAGAGAGAAAGGGCAGGTCCCTTACAAAGGAATCCCATGAGGCTAACAGCAGCCCTTTTGGCAGAAACGCTACAAGCAAGAAGAGATCGAGAGACAATATCAAACATTCTTAAAGAAAAGAATGTCTCCATAAAAGAATTTGATATCCAGTCAAAGGTTCCTAAGTGAAGGAGAGATGAGATCCTTTTCTGACAAGCAAATGCTGAGAGAATTAATTCACTAGACTTACTTTACAAGAGCTCTTAAAAGTAGTGCTAAATCTGGAAAAGAATGATCATTACTAACCAACACAAAAACACACTTAAGTACACAGACAAGTAATACTATAAAGCAACCACACAATCAAGTCTGCATAGTAACTATCTAACAACACAATGCCAGGGTGAAATCCACACATAACCATAAGAAAGTTGAATGTGAATAGGTTAATGGCCACAATTCAAAGGCACAGGGTGGCAATCTGGGTAAAAAAGCAAGAACCAATGGTATGCTATTTTCAAGAAATGCATCTTCCATGCAAAGACACCCATAGGCTCAAAATAAAGGGATGGAGGAAAATCTATCAAACAAATGAAAATCAGAAAAAAAGTAGGGGTTGCAAGTCTAGTTTTAGACAAAATAGACTTTAAACCAACAAAGATTTTTAAAAAGACAAAGAGGGGCATTACATAATAGTATAGGATCCAATTCAACCAGAAGATCTAATTATCCTAAATATACATTCACCCAACACAGGAGCACCCAGATTCATAAACCAAGATCTTAGAGATGTACAAAGAGATTTAGACTCTCACACAATAATAGTGAGAGATATCAACATCCCACTGACAGTATTACACAGATCACTGAGGCAGAAAATTAACAAAGATATTCAGGACCTGAAATCAACATTGGAACAGATGAATCTGATAGACCTCTACTAGAACTCATCACCCAAAGACAAGAGAATATATATTCTTCTCATAGCTACACAGCACATACTCTAAAATCAACCACACAATTGGACATAAAACAATCCTCATCAAATGCAAAAAAGCCTGAAATCATACGAACCAGACTCTTGAATTACAGTGCAATAAAGTAAAAGTCAAGACTAAGAAAATCACCCAAAACCATTAAATTACATGGAAATTAAGCAACCTACTTCTAAATGACTTTGGGGTAAATAAGGCACAAATCAAGAAATTATTTGAAACTGATGAGAACAAAGATACAACACACCAGAATCTCTGAAACACAGGTAAGGTAGTGTTAAGTGGAAAATTTACAGCAGTTATAACCCACTTCCAAAAGTTAGAAAGATTTCAAATTAGCAATGTAACATCACACTTAGAGATAGTAAAGCAAGAGCAATCCAAATCCAAAGCTATCAGAGGACAAGAAGTCAGCAAAACCAGACATGAACTGAGGGAGAGTGAGATGAAAATAAATTTAACAAATTGGGAAGTTTTTAAAAAAAATAATGAGATATATAAATCATTAGCTAGACTGATAAAGAAGAGAAAATATTAAAAAATCAGAAATAACAAAGGGAAGGTTACCATCGACCCCACAGAAATACAAAACACCCTCAGAGACTGCTATGAACATCTATGTACACAAACTAGAAAATCTAGAAGAAATGGATGAATTTCTGAAGACATAAACCCTCCCAAGACCTAACCAGAAAAAAACTGAATCTTGAAACAGATTAATAATGAGCTTCAAAATTGAATCCATAATAAATATCCTACCAACTCCCCAAAAGCCCAGGAACAGACGTATTCACAACCAAATTCCACCAGATATATAAAGAAGAGCTGGTACCATTCCTACTGAAACTATTTTAAAAAATGAGGAGGAAGCACTCCTCCCCAACTCATTATGTGAGGCCAACCTCATTCTGATACAAAAACCTGACTGACACAACCACAAAAACAAAACTTCAGTCCAATATCCTTGATGAATATAGATGCAAACATCCTCAACAAAATACTAGCAAATCAAAAAGATTTGCTAGTATTTATATTAGCTTTTTTGATGTTCTGTCTAGCAGAACATCAAAAAAGCTAATCCACCATGATCAAGTAGGATTTGTCGCTGGGACGCAAGGTTGTTTCAACACACAGAAATCAATAAACGTGATTGATCACATAAACAAATCTAAAGGAAAAAAACATATGACTAAAAATGACTTTTGATAAAATTCCACATGATGCAAAAAGTTCCACATGATGCAAAAACCACATGATGCAAGAAAGGCTTTTGATAAAATTCTACACAATTCATGTTAAAAACTCTCAATAAAGTAGATATTGAAGAAACATGCTTCAAAATAATAAGAGCTACCTGTGACAAACCCACAGCCAACATCAAACAGAATAGGCAAAAGCTGGAAGTCTTCTCTTTGAAAACCAGATGAAGAACAGGATGTCTTCTGTCACTACTCTTATGCAACATAGTACTGGAAGTCCTGACCAGAACAATCAGAAAAGCGAAAGAAATATAGGACATCTAAAGAAGAAGAGAGGGAATACAATTATGACTGTTTGTAGATGGCATTATTCTACATCTCGACAACCCCATAGTCCTTGAGCTGATAAAATACTTAAGCAAAGTCTCAACATACCAAAATCAGTAGCATTCCTATACATTAAAAACAGCCAAGCCAAAAGCCAAGCCAGAAATGAAATTTCATTTAAAATTGCTACAAAAAGAATAAGACACCTTAGGAAAAATTTAATCATGGAGGTAAAATATTTATGTAAAAATAATTACAAAAACACTGGTGAAAGATCAGGGACAACACAAATAAATGGAAAAACATTCCATGCTTATGATTAGGAAGAACCAATATTGTTAAAATGGCCACACTGACCAAGCAATTTACAGATTCAATGCTGTTTCTATCAAACTACTGAAATGGGAAAGGTTCCTTTGTTCTCCTCACTGGGTGTGTGACAGAGAGAATGGCTGGCTTCTTCCGTACTCCACTGCGCAAACCTCCAGGGGAGCATACAGATGGGCAGCTTCTAGGGCTCTGAAACCATGGCAGTGTCTAGGGGTAAAGATTTACAGCTCCTGAAGGCCCAGTAGCATGTGTTACAGGATGCTCTTTTGGTTTTGTCATCTATAGGCTTGTGTTAACCAGCTCAGTTAGACCCTCCACCTTGTTGCAAGGACAAACGGTTTTCTGTTTTCTGGGCTCTTGCCTTTCTGTACTAAAAGAATTCAATCACATTTGGGCCTGGAGAATGAGTGCAAGGTTTTATTGAGTGAAAATAGCTCTCAGCAGATTGGGAAGCCAGACGGGAAATAGTTTGCCCTTGGAGTAAAGCTGCTCGGTGCCCCAGGCTCTACTCACATAGCCCTGGCCAAACTCCGTATCATTCTGCCAGTCAGTGGCCTGCCGGCATGCTGGTGCCTGTCAGTGGGTTTCTCCCCAGGTCCAACTGCCTGTGTGCTCCTCTGCTGATGGGTTTTCTCCACATCCAGCAACCTCTGTGTCTTCTTCTGCTGATGTGTTCCTCACGATGTCCAACAGTTGAGGTGTCTCCCTGCTGGAATCTCAGGGGGTTTTATAGGCACAGGATGGGGATGTGGTAGGCCCAGGTGGTCCTGGGAAATGCAACATTTGGCCACAAAGGCAGGAGTGCCTGTCCTCACCTAGGTCAGTGGGGGTGGTGCCATAGCCAGGGACCACACAATCCTCTACCCAGTACTTCCCTTTCCCCCTTCCATAGCACTTAAAGGGACAATGCTCTTCCAATCCCAGCACTTCTGTGACACTACCAAGGACGTTCTTTCCAGAATTAGAAAACCATTTATATTAAATAATTCACTTGGAACCAAATAGTAAAGGCAATAGTGAACCGAATAGTGAAGGCAATCCTAAGCAAAAAGAACAAAGCTTGAGGCATCACATTACTTGACTTCAAACTATACTACACTGCTACAATAACCAAAACAACATGGTCCTAGTACAAAAAAAGACATAGAGACCAATGGAAGAGAATAGAGAGTCCAAAAATCAGGCTGCACACCTACAACCATCTGATCTTGGACAAACTGACAGAAACAAGCAACGGGGAAAGGATTCTCTATTCAATAGGTGGTGCTGGTATAACTGGCTAGCAATATGCAGAAAATTAAAATAGGACCCCTTTTTAAAAATTATACTTTAAGTTCTGGGGTGCATGTGCAGATCTTGCAGGATTGTTACATAGGTATACACATGCCATGGTGGTTTGCTGCCTCCATCCTCCCAGTCACCTAAGTTAGGTATTTCACCCAATGTTATCCCTCACCAAACTTCCCATCTCCCACTATCCCTCCCATTGTCCCCTACCCCCCAACAGACCACAGAGTGTGATGTTCCTCTCCCTATGTCCATGTGTTCTCATTGTCCAACACACACCTATGAATGAGAACGTGTGATGTTCGGTTTTCTGTTCTTGTGTCAGTTTGCTGAGAATGATGGTTTCCATATTCATCCATGTCCCTGCAAAGGACATGAACTCATCCTTTTTTATGGCTGCATAGTATTCCATGGTGTATATATGCCACATTCTCTTTAACCAGTCAATCATTGATGGGCATTTGGGTTGATTCCAGGTCTTTGCTATTGTAAACAGTGCCACAATGAACATACATGTGCATGTGTCTTTGTAATAGAACAATTTATAGTCCTTTGGATATATATACACAGTAATGGGATTGCTGGGTCAAATGGTATTTCTACTTCTAGATCCTTAAGGAATTGCCCCACTGTCTTCCACAATGATTGAACTAATTTACACTCCCACCAACAGTGTAAAAGTGTTTCTATTTCTCCACATCCTCTCCAGCATCTATTGTCTCCAGAATTTTTAGTAATCACCATTCTAACTGGTGTGAGATGGTGTCTCAATGTGATTTTGACTTGCATTTCTCTAATAATCAGTGATGATGAGCATTTTTTCATGTTTGTTGGCTGCATAAATGTCTTCTTTTGAAAAGTGTTCATATCTTTTGCCCACTTTTTGATGAGGTTGTTTGTTTTTTTCTTGTAAATTTGTTCTTTGTAAATTCTGGATATTAGCCCTTGTCAGATGGGTAGCTTACAAAATTTTTTTTCCCATTCTTTTGGTTTCCAGTTCACTCTATTGTTTGTTTCTTTTGTTGTGCAGCTCTTTAGTTTAATTAGATCCCATTTGTTTATTTTGGCTTTTGTTGCAATTGCTTTTGGTGTTTTAGTCATGAAGTCCTTGCCCATGCCTATGAGGGCCCCTTTTTTATACCATATAGGAAAATCAACTCGAGAGGGCTTCAAGATTTAAATGTAAAACCCAAAACTATAAAAACCTTATAAGTTAATAAAAACTTTATAGGATAACCTAAGAAATATCATTCTGAATCTAGGGGTTGGCAAATATTTCATGACAAAGACATCAAAAGCAATTGGAAAAAAAATTTGGAAAAAGGACAAATGAGATCTGATTAAACTAAAGAGCTTCATCACAGCAAAATAAACTATTAATAAAGTAATAAGACAACATACAGAATACGATAAAATATTTGCAAACTACTTATCTGACAAAGACCTAATATCCAGCATCTCTAGGGAACTAAGCTGATTTAAAAGCAAAAAACGACCCAATTGAAAAGTGGGCAAAGGATATGAACAGCTTTCAAAAGAAGATGTACATGTGACCAAAAAATGAGTAAGAAAAGCTCAATATTACTAATCGCTAAAGAAATACAAATTAAAACCAAAATGGACTACCATCTTATACCAGTCAGAATGGCAATGATAAAAAAGTAAAAAAAAAAACAAACAAACAAAAAAAAACAGATGGTGGTGAGATTGCAGAGAAAATAAAATGCTTATACACTGGTGGTGAGAGTATGAATTAGTTCAACCAGTGAGGAAAGTAGTGTGACACTTCCACAAAGAGCTAAAAACGGAACCAGCATTCTAGTTAACAATCCCATTACTGGGTATATACCCAAAGGAATAGGAATCATTCTACAATAAAGACACATGTACATGTATTCTCATTGCACAACTATTCACAATAGCAAAGACATTGAATCAACCTAAATGCCAATCAATGGCAGACAGTACAAATAAAATGTGGTACATATACACTATGGAATATACACAGCTATGAAAAAGAAAGAGAGCATGTCCTTTGCAACAACATGAATAGAGCTGGAGACCATTATCTTACGCAAACTAATACAGGAACAGCAATACAAATAACACCTGTTCTCAGTTATAAGTGGGAGCTAAATGATAAAAACACATGGACACACATTTGGAAACAACAGACACAGGGGTCTACTTGTGGGTAGAGGGTAGGAAGAGAGAGACAGTCAGAAACATGGTAAGTATTGGGTACTAAGTTTAGTGACAAAATAATCTGTACACCAAGCTCCTGTGACATAAGTTTACCTATATAACAAACCTGCACATGTATCCCTGATTGTAAGATAAAAGTTAACAGGAAATTCATTGATAAAACAATAAACAAACAAAAACTGTGATGATCCTATTTCCAAATAAAGTCACATTCTAAGATATTGCGGGTTAAACGAATTAATTTGACAGGGGGCACAATTCAAACTATAACAGGTAAAAATTAATAATGACAGTTACAAATTTGATCATATACAATTTTCCAGACCTCACATTTCGATATTTGTGTAGAGTATCTCATTTTTTAACCTTTTATTTTAAGTTCAGGTTTATGTGGGCACGTTTGCTACATAGGTAAATTTTTGTCACGGAGGTTTATTGTACAAATTATTTCATCTAGTACTCATTAGTTATCTTTCCTGATCCTCTCCTTTCTTCCACCCTCTGATAGGCCCCAGTTTGTGTTGTTTCCCTCTGTATGTCCATGTTTTCTCAGCATTTAGCTCCCACTTATAAGTGAGAACATGCAATATGTGGTTTTCTATTCTTGCGTTAGTTTGCTAAGGAGAGTGGTCTCCAGCTTCATCCAGGTCCCTGCAAAGGACATGATCTCTATTTATGGTTACATAGTATTCCATGGTCTGTATCTTTCACACTGTCTTTATGCAGTCTATGACTGATGGGCGTTTAGGTTGATTCCACGTCTTATGAATACTATTGCCATGAACATGCACATACCTGTGGCTTTATAATATAATGATTTATGTTCCTTTGGGCATATTCCCATTAATAGGATTGCTGGGTTGAATGGAATTTGTCTTTAGGTTTTTGAGGAATTGCCACATTGTCTTCTACAATGGTTGAACTAATTTACATGAAATATCTCATTTAATTTCTACAACCACTATATTATTTAGTTACTATTAATGCCCACATCTCATAAATGAGGAACTAAGGCTCTGGGAACCTGAGCACAAATTAGCAAGTGACTGAACCTGGATTGAAATGCAAGTAATCTGTTACCATAACCTCCACTATTAACCATTATAGACTTCTGAAAACCTAATAGTGTATATTTCCTCTGAACTATGACGAATACACAGTCCATTCTTTCTTCAGAAATCCATGCTACCTCGTGCACACACAAACAGCTACACCGTCCAGAGATTGCATTCCTTCCTTCATATAATCTAAACAGTGACAATATTCTGCTTTGTGACATTTTCTTTTGCACTCTGGGGGTTACTTAATTTTCCCAGCCAGGAAATACACTCCTCTTGGTCAAGGAGTATGCCTTCTACTTTTTTATGTCACACAGAGGTTAGCACATTGTTGACTCTCAATAACTAGCTGTTGAGAGAAAAGTATGCAAGAAAATAAGCTGTTTTGAGGATGTTATCTTCAATGGATAGAAGATTAATTTTTCAAAATGTCCATAGAAAACAAAATCCTTAGTAACAACTACAATAAGATTAGCGTTAATACATACATACTTATTTCAACGATGGTACCCTAGTGAAAGGCTTTGCAATTTATTGAATTTTTGGCTTTGAGCCATGGTTTCTCCACTGACCAGTCATGAGTTATTAAGTAGATAAAAATATTTACCCATAAAACTTTAATTTGGATTTTCATAATGTACATTTCTTCAGGCAAAAAATGTTATTTTTTTGCAAATTTTGAAGTAAAATGGCTATCTATTTTTAATTATAGTATGACTTAGCAGTTTTTCCTTTCAGTTATTGTTATTTACCTTATTGGATTTTTATCAGGGTAAGCTTTACTGGAATCAGGCAAAAGAAAGGAAAGACATTTAAAATGCTTTGAAACTCACGTGGGTTTTATTGCTGGTAATTCTATTTGTTTGGAGTCCAGGCAGGTCTTACTCTATGTTTTTAGAGCCTCAGCTTCTCCACCTGTAAAGACAGATCTCTACCACCAGTTTTGCTTGACTCAACGGACTTTGTAAAAGATGAAGCATAATGAAGTACGAAGAGAAGGGATTAACAATATTACTGCTTCATTAAAACCCATCTCTAATATTTCATGTCTTTAGAGGAATAACTTAATTTTTGAAGTTCAGATTGATATTGAATAAAGAATAGTTATATTGGAATGGAAAACACCTGCAATCTAACAAA
>NW_016107910.1:627050-638554 GCF_001604975.1 Cebus imitator | reverse complement strand
CTAACAAAAAAAAAAAAAAGAAAGAAAGAAAGAAAGAAAGAAAGAAAGAAAGAAAGAAAGAAAGAAAGAAAGAAAGAAAGATCACTCCTAAACTCCACTGGAAAACAGCTGCTCATACTGAATGAACATTCACAAGTAACTAGTAGAGAAAAACAAATTGGCTATGCACATCTTATAATTCTTTTTGCACATTGTATTTATTTATTTATTTACTTTTGTAAAGGACAAAAGGGCACTTACCCAGAACTTTAAAACGTGTGTGGCTCATAAAGAGGGAGATACATACTCTAACTGACTCTATGAAGTTGGGGGCCAGACTTACCTACAATTAGAAATGAACAACAACAACATAGGGTGTTCACACAGGCTGTACTTAGCATACTTTATGAGGAGAAAGATAAAAACAACAGTTTTCACAGATATGAAGTTAAGGGCATAGCTCTAACATTAGATCTAAAAAAAAAACCTCAGGGAAACAAATGTTAATAAAAAATGAATATTTGATTTTAAAAATTCAATTTTTTTCAGTATTACCAAAGCCACTCTGTTGTTTGTTTTTCTCAAAATCTCTACTGGCAGTATATAGATGATTCCACATAACAAAATGAGGCAGCTGAAGCCCAGAGAGGGGAAATGGCTTGCGAAAACAACAGCTGTCTAATGAAAGAACAGATCTAGAACCCTACTCTTCTTAGAAGCAGATTTATCTGACTCTCTATTCAGAAAAGAGATTTCTCAGAAAAAAAGGTTCCTGTTGGTAAAGAAGAAGGGCCCAAGAAGCCCAACCCCCTACTACAACTGCCTCTCAAAGTCTCAGCAGTCTTCTGTTTATACTTTCTGAAGTACTCAGGAGATTCTAAAACATCTTAACCATTTTTCTACTATTCCACACAGAACTAATGATACAGGAGTGCTGAGAAGGGAAGAGCCTAATGCTTTTAAAGGATACAGAAGCGGGAAAGGAAGTACTGAGTAGAGGAGGGTGTGGTCCCTGGCTAGGCCTCCACCCTCAGGGACCTAGGTGAGGACAGGCATTTCCTGACCAAATCTTGCATTTCCCAAGACCACCCTGGCCTGTCACACCTATAAAAAACCCTGAGACCCTAGCAGACAGACACAGGTAGCCAGACTTGGAGAGAAGCACATCAGCGGAAGAAGACACAAGCAGCTGGACTGGGAGAAGATGTTGAGGGAGCACGCTGTGGAAGAGCACAGGAACGAATGGACAGGCAGACAGGCAGGAGGAGGCAGAGTTTGGCCCTGGCAGTTGGAGGAGAGCCAGGGCCACAGAGCAGACCAACTGCAGGGGAACACCATCTCCCTTCTGGCTACCCCATCACTGGGAGCTACTTCCGACTCAATAAAACTGTACACTCATTCTCCAAGCCCACGTGTGATGCGATTATTCCGGTATACTAAGGCAAGAACCTGGGATACAGAAAGCCCTTTGTCCTTGCAACATGGTAGACGGTCTAACTGAGCTTGTTAACAGAAGCTGCTTATAGATGGCAAACGAAAAGAGCACCCTGTAACACATGCCCACTGGGGTTTCAGCTGTAAACATTCACTGTAGATACTGCCTTGTGGTCGGAGCCCCACAGGTTGCCTGTCTGTATGCTCCCCTAGAGGTTTGAGCAGTGGGGACACTGAAGAATCAAGCCACACGCCCATCGCACGCCCTGTGAGAGAAACAAGGGAATCTTTCCTGTTTGACTAAGACACTAAAAAACACACATTTTGTGCTCTTGTTCCTAAAGAGGGATCATGTGTGTATGTTCCCCTTTATTATTGCCTCAGTGCTATTTTTCTGACCTCACTCGTTTTTCTCTTCATGGTGCTATTATTTGCCCCTCAATTTTTCTCACCACAGAGGTAATTTAAACCTTCTTTTGGTTAAGCAATATAACCTTTTGTCTCTCATTCTTTAATCTGCCATTTTTTAAAATTAAATAGAGGAAAAAAATAACAAGGCACTTGTTTTTTGAATATCACTTACCTGGATAGTTAGATTACATATTTTGAATAAATTTCAAGCTTTAGAAAATTCTCAGGACCTAAAAGAGACCACATTTATATGGCATATTAATAGAGTAACCATATGGTTCTTAACTAAACTAAGAGACTTTTGAGAGTTAAAGAGAGTGTTAATCAGACAGGATGTGGAAGCAATAGGCAAAAACTAGGACTGTCAGTCTACATGTAGATGAAAATAAAACAGCAAGACCATATTCAGACAGACTCCTTATGGTACATGTTCATCATCTTACTTTGAGACCTGGATCCCTTTAAGTATCTGAGGAAAGCTATGGACATTATTCCCAGAAGTCTGCAGACAGACTTATACAGACAACATTTTAGAGTAGGGATAGACAAACTAAAGAACGTAGGCCAAATCCAGCTCACTACCTGTTTTGGTAGATGTAATTTTGTTAGGACATAGCAACACCATTGGTTTATTAATTGTTTATGGTTCACTTGCACTAGTGGCAGTTAGGTAGTTGCAACAGAGACTCTATAGGTGGCAAAGCTGAAAATATGTACTATCTGACTCTATACAGAAAAAGTTTGCTGACTCTTATTTTAGAGAATTATTTTTCTTGTTTATAATAAATACTGGACTAACTAAAATGTAAAACCTAATTAAATGAAAAGTTGTACATTTATGTTGAAAAACAATTTCACAAGAACAAAAATGAAGAGACACCCTAAAAACCTATGGAGTTCAGTTGACAACAAGATCAATATGAACCAAACAGCATGTTATCTTCATCTACACACATATTAATGCTGTTTTAAAAATGTACTACAACATTATAGACTTGATCTGAGTTCAGATCTGAGTTCAGATCAGATATATAATGTTGTTGTACATTTTAAAATCAGCATTAATAAACAGAGGCAACCAGAGATATGTAGCTGGGTAGTTAAAATATCTCTTCCTATATTGCATGAGGAACTGTGGAAATCATCTTCAAATATTTGAGAGGGCCAGCATGTGCAGAAAAGACTGGAATGGAAATGTGAATTAGACTAGATGATGAAGAGCATGTGCCACAAATATTTCAGCCTGACTTCTGACTCAAATGTTCTGTGAGCCTACATGTTAAGTAAATAGATAATGGGACTGACATCATGTTTCCTCTTGGAATTTAGGATATCTTTTTTATTTGCAAGCTATTTTTGTAAAATATACTTACAAGCTATCTTTGTAAATATCCTAAAGTGATACACCCTTAGTTCTGTGACATGTACAATTATTTTCCATTAAAAGAGTGCAAGTGAGAGAAGAGGAGAAGAAAAAAGAGAGAGAGAGAAATACTTTTATTTGAAATGTATTAGAAAGAAAGGAGCCTTAGACTAAGTCTTTCTCACTCCAGTTTTCTGGCAGCAAATAAAAAACTGGTGAAACATGTTTGTCATCATTATAAACCTATATTTCATCGAATCACCTAGATAGAACATTCCCCACTGTTTTTCATGTGAGAGACATAATAATGAGTGCAGATTAATTACAGTATATGATATTTCAAGATAGTCACCAGTAACAGAAGGTCTGCTAAGTGACTAATGATAAAAATCCTGGCAATGTTATTTAGGATTTTATAGATAAAAATCTTATCTTAAAAAAATATATCTATATTATTTATTTAAAAAAAGCTTTCAGTAACTTGAAAAGTCAAGGCTAATAATAGCCTTAGATTCAAAGATTGTAGCAGAATCCCCTCTAGTCATCCCTTGATATTCATGAATAAGAACCTTCTTCAGATACCAAAATCTGTGGATACTCAAGTCCCTCATAAAATGGTGTAATATTTGCATATAACCTGTGCACATCCTCCCAAATACTTTAAATAAACTCTAGATTATTTACAATATCTAATACAATGTAAATGGTATGTAAATAGTTGCTGTACTGTATTTTTAGGAAATAATAAGGTTAAAAAGTATGTGCAGTACAGACGTAATTGGTTGAGAATATTTCGATCAGTGTGTTTGGTTGAATCCACAAATGTGGACCCCATAGATACAGAAGGTTGACTGTATTTCATATAGTCCCCAATAGATGTATGATTAACAGTTCAATTTTGAGTCATTTGTATGTGGATGCCATCTATAATGTGCTCATATATATCCTATAACTAGAAAATGATTCTATTTGGAATCAAACATTGCTGGAACTTCAGAATTTAATGATCTAGCCAGCATGAATACAATGTTCCCTGCTACCATTTTTTCTGAAGGTGTATGACCTGGCCTAGCTCTGCCCTTTTACATCATCAGGATTGGCATGTATTCAGCATTAAACAAGACAGGTCAGTAATCTCACTTCCTGCCTACTAAAAGAAAAATCAAACATTAAAAATTAGAAAATTTTATATTTAACTGATTAAAAAATAAAAGAACTCTTTTAAAAATAAAGCTTTAAAATCTACAAAGTGAAATAACTGTTTATATATTATTTTAATAATATATGACTATTATATATACTTCATTATATGTTACATATATTATGTATGTATTTTATATTATATATTTATACATAAAACACTTGGTTTAAAATGTGAGTAGTATTTAAATAAATTTGTTCTGGTAAAATGTGCAGATAGAAAAATGACTGTCTTGAAGAAAGAAATTTTTATACTCACAGATTTCTCAGAACAAGGGATATACCAAGCCACACTGAGCGGGAGCATCAGTGTAGTCAGGAGGCATAGGAAGCAATAGAAAAATGTGGCCAAGAGTCCTTATTATGATTCCTATGGGAAGAACCATGCAAGGTAGGGAAAGCAGGGTTGGGATTGGATAGTGTGAATAATTTCAGAAGGCTCTGGGGCATAGGGACTGTCTGTCTGGTATCTGGCCTTGAGGTGATTAGGGCAAGTGAATAGAGACCCAGAGTGTGAGAGCATTGTGAGAGCTCAGATAAAGCTGATGGTTGGGGTATAGACTCTAGATTGGTTGGTTTGCATATGAAAGGCACACTCACAGGCAAGTTGTTTACTATCTCTAGGATTTGGCTAGCCCTGAGAGGGACAGTCTTTCCTGAATCAACAAGGCTCCAGAGGTCAAAGCATCAGAAACACATGGTTAATACACATTCTTATAATTAAACAAGTTGAATTTACTTCTCATTGCAACAAAGGGGAACACGTACCATAGAGAAAAATGGGGTACCTCAGTAAGAGGATATTAGAAAGAATATATTATAGAATTTGGGCTTTGGTTGGGTGATTTGGGGAAGTGTCTAAGGAAGTGAGAGTTTGCTTTATATTCGATGTTCAGCAGAAAACAGGACAGAGGGAATGATATGACTGGTTATCCCAGTAAATTTTACCTACAGGGAGGAGAAGAACCAATACAAATAAATAAAGCTGTAGTAAAGGAGCAGCAGTCATTCATTTTTCTCAGTGAGTGCTTGCTATTTTGTGAGAAGTACAGTGAATTTTATTTTGTCTGTGCTTAGAAAAAATTATGAAGTGACCTTGCTTTGTTTTATTTAACTGTGTCTGAGGTTGGAATTCTGTTGAAATTGTTTATGTCTAATAGAAAATATTCCAGAAAAGTATATACAGTTTGTGATGTGATTACAGATTATTTCTGTTTCATCATCATACCTTACTAACTTCCTTACTTTTGTTTCACTCCTTAAGAGTGAATATGAATTACTTTTATAGTCAGAATGATTATTTTTAAGAACAAAAGAAATGTAAAATTGAAACAATTGTGAACACATGGTGGTACTACAAAATAAGACTTTTTAGATGGCTCCCCAATGTTAATACTTCATTTGGTTTCTTGTATGGCAAACCTGGGTGAGGTAGAATGAAGTCAGAGCAAATATAGGTCATGTTTCACAAAATTATCTTCTGAAGCAAACACAACATAATTGCTTATAAAGAAAATCACCTTGTAATAAGAGTCCTTTTTTTCCAAGTGAAAGAAGATATATATATATATCTAATCTATCTATATGTTTGTATACATATATATGTACATATATTTATGAATATGTATATAGACGTATATGTCTATGTATATATGTGTCATTTTTGTGTATACATATATTAAATCTTATTACAATAAGATATTAAAATGTAATAATATATTACACCTAATTATAACATGTAATTAGATTCCTTTTTCTAATGTAAAATATATTACATATGTATTTTATACTATATGTATGCATTCATATATGTATATATATAAATGTAAATATTTTATACATATATACATACATGTACATATATATGTATATTTAAAAATGCATTTTATATGAATGTATAAATACTCACAACTATAGAAAATGAGTATTCTTATTATCCCCTTAAAGTAGATGAAGAAACTTAAGTCTACAAAATTTAGGTAATTTGCCCTAATTATAAAACTAGAAAATGCTAGAGTTAGGATTTAAACTTGGATACTATGTGGCTTCAAAAAACATGATTTTTCCACTCTACAATTCCATATAAATGTAAGAACCTGTTTCTGCAATGTATGACTTTATTTTTCAACCCTCATTTTTTATTATACTTTAAGTTTTGGGGTACATATGCAGGTCTTACAGGATTGTTACAGAGGTATATACATACCATGGTGGTTTGCTGCCTCCATCCCCCCATCACCTACATCAGGTATTTCTCCCAATGTTATCCCTCCCGAGTCTCCCTAGCCCCTGCTATCCCTTCCCTTGCCCCCCACCCCCAACAGACCCCAGTGTGTGATGTTACCCTCTCTGTGAGCATGTATTCTCATTGTTCAACACTCACCTATGAGTGAGAACATCCAGTGTTTGCTTTTCTGTTCTTGTGTCAGTTTGCTGAGAATGATGGTTTCCAGATTCATCCGTGTCCCTGAAAAGGACATGAACTCATCCTTTCTTATGGCTGCATAGTATTCCATGGTGTATATGTTCCACATTCTCTTTATTCAGTCTATCATTGATGGGCATTTGAGTTGGTTCCAGGTCTTTGCTATTGTAAACAGTGCCTCAATGAACATACGTGTGCATGTGTCTTTATAACAGAATGATTTATAATCCTTTGGGTATATACCCAGTAATGGGATTGCTGGGTCAAATAGTATTTCTATTTCTGGATCCTTGAGGAATTGCCCCACTGTCTTCCACAATGGTTGAATTAGATTACACTCCCACCAACAGTGTAAAAGCATTCCTATTTCTTCATATTCTCTCATCTGTTATCTCCAGATTTTTTAATAATCACCATTCTAACTTGCATGAGATGTTATCTCAATGTGGTTTCGATTTGCATTTCTCTAATGACCAGTGAAAATGAGCATTTTTTCATATGTTTGTTGACCACATAAACATCTTCTTTTTAAAAGTGTCTGTTCATATCCTTTGCCCACTTTTTGATGGGGTTGTTTATTTTTTTAATGTAAATTTGTTTAAGTTCTTTGTAGATTCTGGATATTAGCCCTTTGTCAGATGGTAGCTTGCAATAAAATTTTCCCATTCTGTTGGTTGCTGGTTCACTCTAATGATTGTTTCTTTTGCTGTGAAGAAACTCTTAAGTTTACTTAGATCCCATTTGTCTATTTTGCCTTTTGTTGCCATTCCTTTTGGTGTTTTCGTCATGAAGTCCTTGCCTATGCACATGTCCTGAATGATATTGCATAGGTTTTCTTCTAGGGTTTGTAGGGTGTTAGGTTTTATGTTTAAATCTTTAATCCATCTGGAGTTAATTTTTGTATTAGGAGTAAGGAAGGGGCCCAGTTTCAGCTTTCTACACATGGCTAGCCAGTTTTCCTAACATCATTTACTAAACAGGGAATCCTTTCCCCATTGCTTGTTTTTGTCAGGTTTGTCAAAGATCAGGTGGTTGTAGATGTGTGGCATTATTTCTGAGGCCTCTGTTCTATTCCATTGGTCTATATCTCTGTTTTGATAGCAGTACCATGCTGTTTTGATTACTGTAGCCTTGTAGTATAGTTTCAAGTCAGGTAGTGTGATGCCTCCAGCTTTATTGTTTTTGCTTAGGATTTTCTTGGCTATGTGGGCTTTTTTTTTGTTCCATATGAAGTTTACAGTGGTTTTTCCAGTTCTGTGAAGAAGGTCAACGTTAGCTTGATGCGGATAGCATTGAATCTATAAATTACTTTGGGCAGTATGGCCATTTTCACGATATTGATTATTCCTAACCATGAGCATGGTATGTTTCTCCATTTGTTTATGTCCTTTCTTATTTTCTTGAACAGTGGTTTGTAGTTCTCCTTGAATAGGTCCTTCACGTCCTTTGTTAGTTTTATTCATAGGCATTTCATTCTCTTTGTAGTAATTGTGAATGGGAGTTTGCTCATGATTTGGCTCTCTGTTTGTCTGTTATTGGTGTATATGAATGCTTGTGATTTTTGCACATTGATTTTGTAACCTGAGACTTTGCTGAAGTTGCTTATCACTTTCAGGAGATTTTGGGCTGAGACAATGGGGTCTTCTAAATATACAATCATGTCATCTGCAAATAGAGACAAATTGACTTACTCTTTATTTCTTTTTCTTGCCTGGTTGCTCTGGCTAGAACTTCCAATAATATGTTGGCTAGGAATTCTGAGAGAGGACACCCTTGTCCTCTTCCAGTTTTCAAAGAAAATGCTTCCAGATTTGCCCATTCAGTATGATATTGGCTGTCAGTTTGTCATAAATAGCTTTTATAACTTTGAGATACATTCCATCAATACCTAGTTTATTAACTGTTTTTGGTATAAAGGGCTGGTGAATTTTGTTGAAGGCCTTTTCTGCATCTATTGAGATGATTATGTGGTTTTTTTCTTTGGTTCTGTTTATGTGTTGGATTATGTGTATGGATTTGCGTATGCTGAAACAGCCTTGAATCCACGGGATGAAGCCTACTTGATCGTGAAGGATAAGTTTTTTGATATGTTGTTGCATTCTGTTTGCCAGTATTTTATTGAAGATTTTTGCATCTATGTTCATCATGGATATTGGCTTGAAATTTTCTTTTTTAGTTGTGTTTCTGCCAGGTTTTGGTATCAGAATGATTTTGGTCTCATAAAATGAGTTGGGGAGGATTCCTCCTTTTTTATCGTTTGTAATAGTTTCAGGAAGAATGGTACCAGTTCCTCTTTGTATGTCTGGTAGAATTCGGACGTGAAGCCGTCTGGACCTGGACTTTTTTTGGTTGGTAGGCTATTAATTTCTGCCTCAACTTCAGACCTTGTTATTGTTCTATTCAGCAATTCAAATTCTTCCTGGTTTAGTCTTGGGAGAGTGTAAGTGTCCAGGAATTTATCTATTTCTTCTAGATTTAATTGTTTGTGTGCATAGTGTTGCTTGTAGTAATCTCTGACAGTAGTTTGCATTTCTGTGGAATCGGTGGTGATATCCCCTTTATCGTTTTTTATTGTATCTATTCGATTCTTCTCTCTTCTTTTTTATTAGTCTCACTAGCAGTCTATTTTGTTGATTTTTTCAAAAAAAGTCTCCTGGATTTGTTGATTTTTTGAAGGGTTTTTGCTTCTCTATCTCCTTCAGTTCTACTCTGATCTTAGTTGTTTCTTGTCTGCTGCTAGCTGTTGCTTTTGTTTGATCTTTCTCCTCTAGTTCTTTTAATAATGATGTTAGGGTATTGATTCTAGATCTTTCCTCACTTCTCATGTGGGCATTTTCTGCTATAAATTTCCCTCTAGACACTGCTTTAAATATGTCCCAGATATTCTGGTATGTTGTGTCTTCATTCTCATTGGTTTTGAAGAACATCTTTATTTCTGCCTTCATTTCATTATTTATCCAGTAGTCATTCAGGAGCAGATTGCTCTGTTTTCACATAGTTGTGCAGTTTTGAGTGAGTTTCTTAATCCTGAGTTCTAATTTGATTGCACTGTGGTCTGAGAGACTGTTATGATTTTGGTTGTTTTACATTTGCTGAGGAATGATTTACTTCCAACTGGTCACTGTCAGAGTAAATGTGATGTGGTGCTGAGAAGAATGTATATTTTGTGGATTTGGGGTGAAGAGTTCTGTAGATGTCTATTAGGTCCACTTGGTCCAGATCTGTGTTCAATTCCTGGATAGTCTTATTAATTTTCAGTCTTGTTGACCTGTCTAATATTGGCAGTGGGGTGTTAAAATTTCCCACTTTTTTTTTCTTTTTCTTTTCTTTTTTGTTTTTTGAGATGAAGTCTCACTCTGTTGCCCAAGCTGGAGTGCAGTGGCACGATCTTGGCTCACTGCAACCTCCTCCTCCCAGGTTCAAGTGATTCTCTGCCTTAGCCTTGTGAGAAGCTGGGATTACAGGCACGTGCCACCACAATCAGCTAATTTTTTGTATTTTTAGTAGAGACGGGGTTTCACCATCTTGGTCAGGCTGATCTTGAACTCCTGACCTCATGATCCACTTGCCACAGTCTCCCCAAGTGCTGGGATTACAGGCATGAGCCACCATGCTTGGCTCTCCCACTATTATTGTGTGGAAGTATAAGTCTCTTTGTAAGTGGTTAAGAACTTGCTTTATGTATCTAGGTGCTCCTGTATTGGGTGCACATATATTTAGGGTAGTTAGCTCTTTTGTTGCATTGATCCCTTTACCATTATGTAATGTCCTTCTGTGTCTCTTTTGATGTTTGTTGCTTTGAAGTCCATTTTATCAGAGACTAGGATTGCAACCAATGCTTTCTTTTGCTCTCCATTTCCTTGGTAAATCTTTCTCCATCACTTTATTTTGAGTCTACATGTGTCTTTGCATGTGATATGGGTCTCCTGAATAGAGCACACTGATGGATTTTGACTCTTTATCCAATTTACCAGTGTGTGTCTTTTGATTGGGGCATTTAGCACGTTTACTTTTAAGGTTAATATTGTTAGATGTTAATCTGATTCTGTCATTTTGATACTAGCTGGTTATTTTGCCCATTAGTTAACGCAGTTTCTTTATTGTTTTGATGGTTTTTACCTTTTGGTACGTTTTTGCAGTGGCTGATACTGGTTGTTTCTTTCCATATTTAGTGCTTCCTTCAGGAGCTCTTTTAAGGCAGGCCTTGTGGTGATGAAATCTCTCAGCAATTGCTTGTCCATGAAGGACTTTATTTCTCCTATGCTTGTGGAGCTTAGTTTGGCTGGATATGAAATTCTGGGTTGGAAGTTCTTTCCTTTAAGGATGTTGAATGTTGGTCCCCACTCCCTTCTGGCTTGTAGGGTTTCTGCTGAGAGATCCACTGTGAGTCTGATGAGCTTCCCTGTGTGGGCGACCTGACCTTTCTCTCTTGTTGCCCTTGGCATTTTTTCCTTCATTTCAACCCTGGTGCATCTGATGATTACGTGCCTTAGGGTTGCTCTTCTTGAGGAATATCTTTGTGGCATTCTCTATATTTCCTGGGTTTGAATGTTGGCCTGCCTTCCTTGGTTGGGGAAGTTCTCCTGGATAATATCATGAAGAGTGTTTCCCAGCTTCGATTCATTCTCCCAGTCACTTTCAGATACACTGATCAAATGTAGATTAGGTCTTTTCACATAATTCCACATTTCT
>NW_016107910.1:603789-626935 GCF_001604975.1 Cebus imitator | reverse complement strand
GGCTATTGAAACTTGTGTATACTTTGTGAAGTTCTTGTGCTGTGTTTTTCAGCTCCATCAAGTTGTTTATGCTCTTCTCTAAGCTGGTTATTCTAGTTAGCATTTTGTCTAACTTTTTTCAAGGTTCTTAGTTTCTTTTCATTGTATTAGAACTTGCTCCTTTAGCGCAGAGAAGTTTGTTATTACCCACTTTCTGAAGCTTGCTTCTGTCAATTTGTCAAGCTCTCTCTCCATCCAGTTTTGTTCCCTTGCTGGTTAGGAGTTGTGAGCCCCTAGAGAAGGAGAGGCATTTTAGTTTTTGATGATGTCATCCTTTTTGTGCTGGTTTCTTCCCATATTCATGGATTTATCTACTTTTGGTCTTTGACATTGGTGACTTTTGGGTGGGGTCTCTGAGTGGGTGTCCTTTCTGTTGATGTTGAAGCTATTTCTTTCTGTTTTTTAGCTTTCCTTCTAACAGGTTCCTCTGCTGCAGAACTGCTGGAGGTCCACTCCAGACCCTGCTTGCCTGGGAGTCACTTGCATGGCTGCAGAACAGCAAGGATTGCTGCCTGTTCTTTCCTCTGGTAGCTTCATCCCGGAAGCATACCCACCAGATGTCAGTAAGAGTTCTCCTGTATGAGGTGTCTTTTTTTATATACGGGGATCAGGGAACCACTTGAGGAGGAAGTCTGTTCCTTATCAGAACTCAAGTGCGGTGGTAGCATCTCGATTACTCCCTTTAGAGCAGCTAGGCAGGGAAGTTTAAGTCTTTTGCAAGAGAACTCACAACCACCTCTTTTCCCAGGTGCTCTATCCTGGGAGGATGGAGCTTTATTTATAGGTCCCTGATCTCAAACAACTTTTATATTAACAATGTTATTGAAACTACTCCTTCAATATTCCCAACAATTGTTCCCTAAAAATAAGCATGGGAGGCATTATCCTCAATTGACAGAATAGTAATTTATGATACAGAGAAGTACTCACCCAAGGTCTCACAGAAAAACAGTTGATAGGGCTCTATAGGAGTGTTTTGAACTTTAGGCATATAAACCCTGCTGCCCAGCAAAGAAAGGTGATTAGTAAAATAAAATAAGGCAAATTAAATGAAATGGCAAGGAGGAAAAACAATTTTAGAGATAGAAACAGTATGCATAAAATTATTGGCAGAAATCAAAGAGGACGGTAATGTTTGAAGTTTTAACATTTAATGAAATATTTTAAAAGAAAAAGAATGTATTAGTCACAGTTTTTAAAAAGCATAAGGTACTGAAAAGCACTAAACTGCAATACACTTTCACATTGTGAAAAACATGGAGAAAGAAGGAGATGGGCTAGAAACAAGGCAGAGAAGAAAGAAATAACAAACATACAAGATAAAGAGAGAAGAAAAGGGAGCAATATTTGTCCATTGGGGAAAATGAAAACAACGACCATTTGATTGAAGTTACTGGGTGAAGAATGACTTTTGTTCAAGAAAGAATGGTTTAATTAAGATTTCAATAACAAAAACTGTCCAACAATAAACTCCTAATTGCTTAATTCTATGAACACTTCTGAGTATTCATTAACCTAAATTTATCTTCAGCTCTGCTCAATATCTTTGCAATTAATTCTCTTTTCCCTAATTTTCTGTGATAAGGGTCTTTTCTGGGTCTTCTTCTGTGGATCAGAGCTCTAGCTTCTGCTTTGGCAATAACTTATGCTGTAACCATGGGCAAACCATTTATCTCTGGATTGAACATCTTCAAAGCTAGAATTTTGGAGTGTATGATTTCTAAAGTTCTTTTCATTTTGGAGACCATGTTTCTATAATCATTTTTTAATGGTAATTTTTCCAACGTTAAATGGGCATTTCATACTAGGCTTTCATATTGTACACTGCAAACTCTCATATAGTAATGAGGAATGAGTTTCAAATCACTTTAACCTTAAGTTTTCTCTCAAGTACCAGACCACTTAATACAAAACTTTCCACCTGATATCTCACAGACACTTCAACAAACTCATTGTCTCTGCAAACTTACTATATCTCCTGTATCCCATTATGTCTCTGCTGAAAGTTTCTTAAAATCAGTATCTCAGAGGCATCTTTTACTCCTCCTTGAATATCAAGTCAGTAAGCAATCTTATAAGATCTAACTATGAAAGTCTCTTATATTCAACCCATTACCATTTTTGTCAGTGCCCTGGTTTAGTTATTCATGCTTCCTCGAGTTCAAAAGTACTCTACCAATTTTCTAATTTGCACCTTCACTCCAGTCTCTAGACCTTTCTTCCAAGCCATACCTCATTGCTTCGAGAGTTAACTCCTGATGATGCTCAATGAATTATGACTCATAAAGTACTTAGAACAGTGCCTATAACATAATAAGTGTAATAAAAATACTGGCTATTATTATTATGATCTCCAGTTACAAAAAATATTGAAAACTTCTCCTGACACATACAGAAATGTCTATGTTTCTTAGATTAGTATTTATAGACCATCACCATTTATTTATTTATTTATTTATTCAGATTTTTTTATTGTAATTTAGGTTCTGGGGTACATGTGCAGATCATGCAGGATTGTTGCATAGCTACATACATAGCAAGGTGGTTTGCTGCCTTCATCACCCCATCACCTATATCTGGTATTTCTCCCCTCATTATCTCTCCCAATCCCCACTGTCCCTCACCTAGCTCCCCCTACTGACCGCAGTGTGTGATGCTTCCCTCCCTGTGTCCAAGTGTTCTAATTGGTCAACACCTGCCTATGAGTGATAACAATTGGTGTTTGTTACCACTCATAGTGTTTTCTGTTCTTGCGTCAGTTTGCTGAGAATGATGGTTTCCACATTCATCCATGTCCCTAGAAAGGACAGGAACTCATCGTTTTTTATGGCTGCATAGTATTCCACAGTGTATATGTGCAACATTTTCTTTATCCAGTCTATCAATGATAGACATTTGGGTTGGTTCCAGGTCTTTGCTATTGTAAACAGTGCCACAATAAACATACGTGTGCATGTGTCTTTATAATACAATAATTTATAATTCTATGGGTATATACCCAGTGTTGGAATCCCTGGGTCTAATGGTATCTCTATTTCTAGGTCTTTGAGAAATCGCCAAACTGTCTTCCACAATATTTGAATTAATTTACGCTCCCATCAACAGTGTAAAAGCATTTCTATTTCTCCACATCCTCTCCAGCATCTGTTGTCTCCAGATTTTTTTTAATGATTACCGTTCCAACTGGTATGAGATTGTATCTCAATGTGGTTTTGATCAGCATTTCTCTAATGACCAGTGATGATGAGCATTTTTTAATATATTTGTTTTAATATATTTGGCCTCATCGATGTCTTCTTTTGTAAAGTGTCTGTTCATATCCTTTGCCCACTTTTGAATGGGTTTGTTTGTTTGTTTTCTTATAAATCTGTTTTAGTTCTTTGTAGATTCCGGATATTAACCCTTTGTCAGATGGGTAGATTGCAAAATTTTTTTCCCATTCTGTTGGTTGCCTGTTCACTCTAGTGATTGTTTCCTTTGATCTTTAGAAGCTCCGGAGTTTAATTAGATCCCATTTGTTTATTTTGGCTTTTGTTGCCATTGCTTTTGGTGTTTTAGCCATGAAGTCCTTGCCTATGCTTATGTCTTGAATGGTTTTGCCTAGGTTTTCTTCTAAGGTTTTTATGCTGTTAGGTCTTATGTTTAGATCTTTAATCCATCTGGAGTTATTTTTAGTGTAAGGTGACAGAAAGGGGTCCAGTTTCTGCCTTCTGCACATGGCTAGCCAATTTTCCCAATACCATTTATTAAACAGGGAATCCATTCCTCATTGCTTGTTTTTCTCAGGTTTGTCAAAGATCAGATGATTGTAGATGTGTGATGTTGCTTCTGAGGCCTCCGTTCTGTTCCATTGGTCTATGTCTCTGTTTTGGTACCAGTACCATGCTGTTTTGATTACTGTAGCCTTGTAGTATAGTTTGAAGTCAGGCAGCGTGATGCCTCCAGCTTTGTGTTTTTTTTTTTTTTTTTTGCTTAGGATTGTTTTGGCTATGCATGCTCTTTTTTGGTTCCATATGAAGTTTGAAGTGATTTTTCCAGTTCTGTGAAGAAGGTCATTGGTAGTTTGATGGGGATAGCATTGAATCTGTAGACTACTTTGGGCAGTATTGCTATTTTCATGATGGTGATTATTCCCAACCATGAGCATGGGATGTTATTCCATCTGTTTTTGTCCTCTCTTATTTCATTGAGCAGTGGTTTGTAGTTCTCCTTGAAGAGGTCCTTTACATCCTTTGTTAGTTGTATTACTAGATATTTTATTCTCGTTGTAGCAATTGTGAATGGGAGTTCAATTTTGATTTGGCTGTCTGTTTGTCTGTTATTGGTGTATAGAAATGCTGGTGATTTCTGTATATTGATTTTGTATACTGAGACTTTGCTGAAGTTGCTTATCAGTTTCAGGAGATTCTGGGCTGAGATGATGGAGTCTTCTAAATATACAATCATGTCATCTGTGAATAGAGACAATTTGACTTCCTCTCTTCCTATTTGAATATGCTTTATTTCTTTCTCTTGCCTGATTGCCCTGGCTACTCCTTCCAATACTATATTTAATACCAGTGGTGAGAGAGGGCATCCTTGTCTTGTGCCAGATTTCAAAGGGAATGCTTCTAGTTTTTGCCCATACAGTATGATATTGGCTGTTTGTTTGTCATAGATAGCTTATATTATTTTGTGATATGTACCATCAATGCCTAGTTTATTGAGGGTTTTTAGCATAAAGCACTGTTGAATTTTTTTGAAGGCCTTTTCTACATCTATTGAGATAATCATGTGGTTTTTGTCTTTGGTTCTGTTTATGTGATGGATCACATTTATAGAATAATATATGTTGAACCAGCCTTGCATCCCTGGGATAAAGCCTACTTGATCATGATGAATAAGCTTTTTGATTTGCTGTTGCATTCTGTTAGCCAGTATTGTATTGAAGATTTTTGTGTCACTGTTCATCATGGATATTGGCCTGAACTTTTCTTTTTACTCGCATCTGTGCCTGGTTTTGGTATTAGGAGGACATTGGTCTCATAAAATAAGTTGGGGAGGATTCCCTTTTTTGTCTGGTTTGGAATGGTTTCAGAAGGAATGGTACCAGCTCCTCTTTGTAAGTCTGGTAGAATTCGGCTGTAAATCCATCTGGACCTGGGCTTTTTTTAGCTGGTAGGCTATTAATTGCAACCTCAACTTCAGCCCTTGTTATTGGTCTATTCAGGGATTTTACTTCTTCCTGGTTTAGTCTTGGAAGAGTGCAAGTGTTCTGGGATTTATCCATTTCTTCCAGATTTACTGGTTTGTGTGCATAGAGTTGTTTGTAGTAATCTCTGGTGGTAGTTTGTATTTCTGTGGAATTGGTGGTCATGTACCCTTTATCCTTTTTTATTGCATACATTTGATTCTTCTCTCTTTTCTTTTTCATTAGTCTGGCTAGCTGTCTATCTATTTTGTTGATCTTTTCAAAAAAACACCTCCTGGATTTGTTGATTTTTTGAAGGGATTTTTATGTCTCTATATCCTTCACTTCTGATCTGATCTTAGTTATTTCTTGTCTTCTGCTAGCTTTTGAATTTTTTGATCTTGCTCCTCTAACTCTTTCAATTCTGATGATAGGGTGTCGATTTTAGACCTTTCCTTCCTCCTCATATAGGTATTTATTGCTATGAATTTCCCTCTAGACACTGCTTTCAATGTGTCCCAGAGATTCTGGTATGTTGTGTCTTCTTTCTCATTGGTTTTGAAGAACATCTTTATTTCTGCATTCATTTCATTATTTATCTAGTCTATGTTTGTGAACCTGTTGTTCATTTTCCATTAAGTTGTGTGGTTTTGAGTTAGTTTCTTAATCCTGAGTTCTAATTTTATTTCACTCTGGTCTGAGAGACTGTTTGTTATGATTTTCATTCTTTTGCACTTGCTGAGGTGTGATTTATTTCCAATTATGTGGTCGATTTAGAGTAAATGTGATGTGGTGCTGAGAAGAATGTATATTCTGTGAATTTGGGGTTAAGAGTTCTGTAAATGTCTATTCAGTTTGCTTGATCCAGATCTGCATTCAAGTCCTGGATTTCCTTGTTGATTTTCTGCCTCACTAATCTGTCTAATATTGACAGTGGAGTGTTAAAGTCTCACATTATTATGGTGTGGGAGTGTAAGTCTCTTTGTATGTCATTAAGGACTTACCTTATGTATCTAGGTGCTCCTGTATTGGGTGCATATATATTTAGGATCATTAGCTCTTCTTGTTTATCGATCCTTTTACCATTATGTAATGCCCTTCTTTGTCTCTTTTGATTTTTGTTGATTTAAAGTCCATTTTATCAGAGACTAGGATTGCCACCCCTGCTTTTTCGTGCTCTCTATTTGCTGGGTAAATCTTCTTCCATCACTTTATTTTGAGTCTATGTGTGTCTTTGCACATGAGATGGGTTTCCTAAATACAGCACACCAATGGTTCTTGGCTTTTTATCCAATTTGCCAGTCTGTGTCTTTTGATTGGGCATTTAGTCCATTTATATTTAATGTTAATATTGTATGTGTGAATTTGATCCTACTATTTTATTACTAGTTGGTTGTTTTGCCCTTTGGTTGGCATAATTTCTTCACTGCATCCTTGGTCTTTACCATTTGGTTCTTTATTGCAGTGGCTGGTACTAGTTGTTTCTTTCTGTGTTTAGTTCTTTCTTCATGAGCTCTTGCAGAGCAGGTCTGGTGGTGACAAAATCTCTGAGTAATTGCTTGCCCATAAAGGATTTTCTTTCTCCTTCACTTATGAAGCTTAGTTTGGCTGGATATGAAATTCCAGGTTGAAAGTTATTTTCTTTAAGGATGCTGTATATTGGCCCCCACTCTCTTCTGGCTTGTAGGTTTTCTGCCCAGGGATCAGCCGTGAGTCTGATGTGCTTCCCTTTGTGGGTTGCCCGACCTTTCTCTCTGGCTTCCCTTAGTATTTTTTCCTTCATTTCAACCCCGGTGAACCTGAAAATTATGTGCCTTGGGGTTGCTCTTCTAGAGGAGTATCCTTGTGGTATTCTCTGTATTTCCTGTATTTGAATGTTGGCCTGCCGTTCTAGGTTGGGGAAGTTCTCCTGGATAATATCCTGAAGAGTGTTTTCCAGCTTGGATTCATTCTCCCTGTCGTCTTCCAGTACACCAATCAGTCATAGATAGGTGTTTTCATGTAATCCTATATTTCTTGGAAGGCTTTGCTCATTTTTTTCACACTTTGTTCTCTTTTCTCGCCTTCTCATTTTATTTCATTGCTTTGATCTTCAATCTCTGATATCCTTTCCTCTGCTTGATCTATTCAGCTATTGAAACTTGTGCATGTCTCATGAAGTTCTTCTGCTGTGTTTTTCAGCTCCATCACGTCACTTATGTTTTTCTTTAAGCTCATTATTCTACTTAGCATTTCATCTAACCTTTTTTCAAGGTTTTTAATTTCTTTGCATTGGGATAGAACATGTTCCTTTAATTCAGAGAAGTTTGTTATTACCCACCTTCTGAAGCCTGCTTCTGTTAATTTATCAAATTTGCTCTCCATCCTGCTTTGTTCCCTTGCTGGTGAGGAGTAGTGAACTCGTGGTGGGGGAGAGACTTTCTGGTGTTTGATGGTTTCATTCTTCTTATGCTGGTTTCTCCCCATCTCTTGGATTTATATAGTTTTGATATCAGGTAGCTGCTTGAGGATGCAGCCTTTCCTTTGCCTGTGGAGACACCACTGGGCTGCCACAGATTCAGTGGAGCTGCTGTGTCTTTTGTTTACTCAGGAAAATTAGGCCGGTTTCTGCAATGGAGGCTTCCTTTCTGCCTGCTGAGCTGGAGCATTCCTGGTCACTCTCTAACTGACGTTCTGGATGCCTAACTTTGGAGTGAGAATTTTTTGGCCTGCTGGGTTTTGTGTGGTGGCGGGGAGACCTGTCCTGCATTTGGGCTGTTTTCCTGCGTTCTGTTCCCCTTCTTACTGGGGGGTGGGTAGCTCCATCCCACCAGCTTTTTTGCTTTCTTGGCATCAGCCAGTGCTTCCGCCTAGATCTATGCTGACAACCCCAGGGCCGAAGTTGCTGTTTTGCCCTGTTCAGGCAGCTCCCGCTAAGGCTTTTCAGCCCAGCTAAGATCTCCTGTTCTGTGGGTTGTAGAGGGCTTGGGTAGAGCACTGTATCTGAACCGAAGACCCAGAGGGGGAAATTTCCTGGTTCTCCAGTCGGTTGTGCACTCATCCTGGGAGTGGGGGGGCAGTACCCCACCTTGCCACAAGTTGCCCTATTTGGTTTATACCCACTGTCTGACAAGACCCACACAATGAACCTGGTACCTCATTTGGAATTGTGGAGGCCACTCAGCTTCTGCATCTCTCTCTCTGGGAGCTGCTTTCCAGAGCTGCCTCTTATTCGGCTATCTTGGGATCCCCACCGTCACCCTTTAATATCAACCTACTTTTCCAGTTGTGTTTACCACCATATTTCACTTGACTGGATAAATGTTCAATTACATGATTTTCACAAATATCACTTTTATGGAAAATTTCCAGCCTATAACCACTTCTTTATTTTGTGTCATGTGACTCCAGCTTCCTCATTCTTTCCCCACCCTGCCATAGCTATGTGTATAAGATTAGTATAAATTAGAAAAAAAAAAAAAAAAAAGATTAGATATCATGTGGTAAGATCCATTCTAGCTATTAGTACAAGCCATATGACTAGTCAGGCTTATGGCTTAGATAAACTTAACCAAATTTAACCAACACCTGATTTCTCAGTTAGCAGTAAGAAGAAGAAAAGCCATAATTAACAAATAAACAGATATGACCATGTTGAGCTGCAAACAAAATGAGGTTAAGTGTGGGCAGAAACTAAGTGAAAGCAGAATTAGTTCGTCGGGCTCTGCACAGAGGCTTATGCCTGTAATTTTAACATTTTGAGAGGCCAGGGTGGGAGAATCACTTGAGCTCAGGAGTTTGAGGCCACAGCGTGCTATGATTGTGCCACTGCACTTCCTGGGTGACAGAGTGAGACACTGTCTTAAAGAAAAAAAAAATTAGTTGAATGGGATGGAAAGCAAATAACAAATCAGTTATGCTGAGAGAAAATATTCCATAAGACAACAGGACAAGCTGCCTCCTTAGAGAGTTTGAAAAAGTAGCTAGATCCTTAGAGTTGCTTCTGTTCCGACGACTTCTCTATTTTGGTCTGCATGCTATCACTACTGCCTTACTTTTGAGCTAATTTAAACGAGTCTCTTTTTCTTGTAACAAACAATCTCACGCTTTAATTCCACTTCTTCAAGAAAGCTCACAAAGACTTCCTGGGTTAGATTTGAATCTCTTTTTTCACAATGGTTCCACAAATACTGGGTGTTTAAAGTATCATTAATTATACTCATCTTTGCATGAAAGCGGCATATGTACACGTCTCCCTGATTAGATTGGGATAAGTTTTTACTCATGTGGTGCTCTTTCAAGAGCTGATGCTTGGTAAATACAGTTGGCTTTCTGTCTCCCTGGATTCAACATGTGTAGGTTCAACCAATTACTGACCAAACGTGTTTTGAAAAATTATTTGTGTCTGTACCCAGGAGGTAAAGCCTCTTTTTTGTCATTATTCTCTAAACAATACCGTGTAACAACTAGTAATATAACATTTACATTATATTAGATAGTATAAGTAATCTAGAGATGATATAAAGTATATAAGAGAATGCACATAGGTTATACACAAATAGTACACAACATTGTATATAAAAGACTTAAGCATCTGAAAATTGTGGTATCCAAGGCAGGTCCTGGAACCAATCAGCCACTGATACTGAAAGACAATTGTACTTAACTGACTAAAAGGCTGCAATGAACTGAGTTAGAGAATTACCAGTCATTGAGGTGTTAAGCACAAACCAGAAAGCTTTATTTTAGAGTTGGTAGAGGGTATGCCTGCACTGAGAGAAAGAGAGAGAGAGAGAGAGAGAGAGAGGACATTGAAACTAACAAATATTTTTCTACTTAAAGATATTAAGATATGCCCACTGAATTATATCTGTCAGTATAAGAGCAATTATAACAATTTTTTTATGAGGGAGCAAGGGCCAGAGCACTACACAAAAAATCAGAATAATGCATCAGTTTAAGTTTGTACTGGGATAATCAGAGGTAAAAAATCACTGGGCCATAGATTCTGTCAAGGAAAAACATACAGAATGTGTAGTAAAAGAATAATAGCCATGGGTCATTTACATATGAAGGGAGATGAGATAGTTTGGGAGAAAATATTAAAATTAGAGATTTTCCAAATAATTATGTGACATTCTGCATTTTAAAATTAAAATATTTTCTTCAGGGATGGGAGGAGTCTTTAAGGATTGTATTAGCTATTATTAAACAAAAGCTCCCTATGAGTAATAACCTTCTTTGATTAAAAATGTCTGAAGCCTAATGCTTTCTGAATACAAAAAAAAAAAAAATCACATTCTTTTGTGACTGCTCAAGAAAATAGCTCATAGTTTTCTTGATAATCATGTCCATTGCATCCAAAACATGTAAAAGGTGTATTGATTTTTAATTTTTCTTCATTTCCCAAAACAAAATAGCAATGTTCTTTCACCTATGGTGCTGAAAATTTTTCTATGATCTGTGAAAACCATTGCTGTAGGACACTACTGAATTTTAGCAAGATGTTAAAAAGAGGGTTACATATATACAATTAGGTTCTGTTGGCACACTGGCCAGGATAAAATCATAAGGACTATTAATCTTTATGCTTTAGGGCATGTGCTGATCACCAGCTGAGATCAGGAAGACATTTTCTTCTTTAATATAGTATTTCACAACTAGATTCATTGGAGTTGAGGTAAGACATGATTTTCAGTGAAGCTTTTAATTTTAGCCACTGTTGGACACAATGCCAGATTTGGTGTCTCATTGGTTGGATCTGTTATGGTTTTAATGCTAATTAGTATATTTTCAAGGATATAGAAGTTAAAACTAACAATGAAATGATAATACTTTACAAATAAATCAGAGTTGTTGCAGTACATAATTACAGAAGAGTCCATAACCATATCTGGTAAATATTAAAATGTTTCTGCGACTAGTTGACATTATTTTTCCCCAGTTCCTTAATGAGACTGCTATATATAAACTGCCACAGCAAAAATGTAAAAAGTATGCTTAAAAATGAAAGCCACTTAAAAACAATTGTAGCTGTGAATTGCTATCATCAACGATCTCTGAATTTAAGACTTCAAGGCTATTTTGTTTACAATATAACTCCTTTATTTTTTTGAGACAGAGTCTCGCTCTATCACTAGGCACCAGGCTGGAGTGTAGTGGCACAATCTCAGCTAACTGCAACCTCCACCTCATGGGTTCAAGCAATTCTCCTGCCTCAGCCTCCCGAGTAGCTGAGACTACAGGCATGCACCACCACTCCCCGCTAATTTTTGTATTTTAGTAGAGACGAGGTTTCACCATGTTGACCAGGGTGGTCTCGATCTCTTGACCTCGTGATCGGCCTGCCTCGGCTTCCCAAAGTGCTGTGATTACAGGCGTGAGCCACTGCGCCTGGCCTTTACAATATGACTCCTAAACTATTCCAAGAGAGTCTAGAAATCTCAGGGTATATGAATCCTTATTTATAATATACATATTACAAAGTTATTTTGAATAAAATCAGTAAAACTGATAATCTACATTTTATTCTTTTGCAACTATTTTGCATTATTAAAACACAATTATTTTTGAACTTCATCTTCATTCCTGTTTCTATTATTGTGATGGAAAAAGTATTGAATTTGGAGCCAATTTTGTCAGGGTCTTCTCTCAGTCTCACTGCCAATAAAATTAAGCAAGTTATTAACCTAACTGGGACTTAATTTCTGGTTTGTAAAATGGAGTAGTTGGTCTAATATTATATGAATGGGATTTAGCTCACTACCTCAAGTATCATTGGTGTTTTGGTGGTGTGAATTAGTTACCAGATAGATATCTTACTATCAACGTGAATTTGGTATCCATCAGCACGTACTAGTTTTCAAATAATAGTTTATACTTGTTTAATTTGGAGCTTTATGGGCCAAACTCTAGACATGTTGATTTCTTAAGGCAGAGCTGGGTCCAGGGAGCTGCATTCTAAACAGGCATACCAACTAGTTCTAGACTTTAAAAATCTCTCCAGATACATTCTAAAATATAGCTATGCTTTTGATTATGTTGGTTAAGAGAAACTAAGTTCAACCCCAACAATAGCTGCTAATTTATTAGTGCTATTGTGGCCAAAAGCTAGTTATTCAGTGATAACCAGTTCACAAAATCCTTTACAGGTAAACTTTGTGCACAGCTCATAGTGCAATTGAAAGACCATATATATATATATATATATATATATATATATATACACACACACACATACACACACACACATATATATGTATATATATATATACACATACATATATATATATACTTATATATACATATGTGTGTGTGTGTATATATATATATGTGTATATATATATGTGTATATGTATATATATATGTGTGTATATATATAGATATAATTACCCTGCATGCTCACTCTGCCTTCAAAGAAATTCCCAATTTAATGATAAGACTGGTAAACTATTAAATCACTAATCTCCACAATTGCTCTTATAGCTATTATGTAGATGTTCAGATCAAGTTTATAATAGACTCCTCCTTGTCCTGTGGGACAGTGCTCAAGTATAAAGAGAGAAATATTAAAATAATGCTAAATCAAAATAACCCAAACTTAAAAGAAAGCTTCCCACTGTATTTCAACAAAAGTATACATTTCGTGGGAGACCAAACTATGTGCTAATTCACTTGCTCTACCATCCTGGGCAAAGCTATCTAGCTTTACCTATTATTGGCAACTTTCTATGGAGTTTTGTTGTGAAAGGGATCTGCCTGCATATCTTGCTGATTAGCAATTAATATTCAGCTGTATTCTCTCTACACCAAAAGGCATTTACCCCTGCCTACCTCTGAAATTACTGTTCCTACCCCTAGTGATATCTACAAATTAGCTGCATGATTTTCTATGGGCACTGCTGGCTCTTTCCTTTGATTGATACATTGTTACTAAACCCCCAAACCTCCCCTTTCTTGGTCTTTCAAGTTATTAGAAATAGCAACTTGAAGCTCTAGTAAAATAAAACTCATTTCTCATTTCTATACAATGTCATCTGACCACTAGGCAAAAAGGTTGGATATGACTTCTTATGACACAATTTTATGATGACTACAAATAACGTTTATTTTTTGAATACCATTGTTTAAACTCATTTTCTGGAAAATAAAGTAGCTTCCTCACTGATCTTCACTTTTTGAAGACAGTTGATCCATCTCTTTCTATACGGTATGTTCCACATTAAGTCATTGTCTATGCTGTTGACTCCATTAATTTTGTTACTTTTATTAGCAAAGTTTTGGTGTTCGGTCCTGTAGTAGTGACAAGCATTCCTAGAAACTAATCTGGCAGATAATGACTCCATTAAGTGTTGGATACTAATTGGTTTAGAAGAGAGGCCTGAAATTAATTGAGGTAAATAAATGAGCACCTGAGCATGTTATCATCCCAGTTTGGAGTTTCAAAATACCAGTGATTTTTAAAACCTTCATTTTCAGTAAAATGTAATACATAGAAACTTCATGAATAATTAAAATTTGGCAATAGGTCAGAATACTAAACAAGAAATACAAATTTTTCATACCCATTTCTAGGCAAGGCAGTGTCTGTGTATGAATTATCTTCATACTAAATGACTTATATAAAAGTTAGATTTTAACTACTTCTTCATTGCAATTGTTACTGCAATTACTAGCCACCACCAATAACAGCAGGGTATTGGTTCCAGGATCCCCTGTGGATACAGAAACCCATGACTGCTCAAGTTCCTTATATAAAATGTGTGTAGTATTTGCATATAACCTACACACAGCCTCCATCTTTAAATTACCTATAATACCTAATACAATGCAAATACTATGTAAATAGCAAATTTGAATACCTGTGAGAGGTAAGATGTCAGTTAACATTTTAATTTTAATGTATGCAATCACTGAAACTTTAGTAATGTGGAATTCCCACATTCAGTGTTTCTAATGGCAGAAGACAATATATTCTCCTGACACAAATAGTTTTTAGGCAATTTAATGTCCACTTGACTATGAAAGCCGTGAAGGGGACTTCCCCTTATATGCTTTACAATCTATGTCTAGCTTAATTCAGGTCACCAGAGAATTGTGGGCTGGGCTACTTTATTTTGACATAGTATAGCTCAGGAATATACTTCCTTTTATGGAAGATCATTTTGGCATTAAGGCATTTAATTAAAATAAGAGAAATTACTAGAAACAGCCCTTAAGAAACAAGTTGCTGTGTTTATTGTCAAGATACTGTTGATACTGCTCACAATATCCTCTTGACAAGGTCTCATAAGACACTAGTTATCTAATGTTAGTAACAAATTTTTGTTCAGATGTAATAACCCATACAGTTGATAGGGCTTCCCTCTGCATTGACAGCTCAAAAGTTCGGAATCAAATTTGTGGCTCAGGTTTAGAAAATGTGAAAAAAAACATCAGCATGCATTTTACCTCCCAACTTCATTCAGATGCTCTTCATCCAGCCACTGCTATCTCATTTCTAAAGCCATAAACTTTGTTCTAGCTTTGTAGAGATAGTATGCGTAGTTGTTATTACCATGGCCTCTACAGTTAGATTGGCTGTATTTAAATCTACTTTTTGTCACTTACCATGTAAACTTGACCTAGTTACTTATATTCTCTATACCTCAGTTTCTTTATCTGTTCAGTGGATATAATAATTGTACTTACTTCCTAGAGTTGTTATAAGTATTATATTCGGGTAATATATGTAAAGTGTTTAGAACAGTGCCTGGCACCCAGTACCACGGATTATCCAATTTCAGAGGATGCCATTTACATAAAATGTAGCATGAATGATGCTTCTTAGATATGGACAATGTGATGACTCTGCTGACACATAGTGAATACTCTATAGATGTTAGCCAATGTTATTGCTGTCACATGTTCATAAAGTGTGCAGTTTTCATGAAATAAATAAATGGGGGTTTCACTTATTTCCCTCTCTGTCTCCATGAAAGAAGGTGGGCCCATAAAAACCCAGGTTGTCAGATAACTTTCTAACACTTACTTCTAAGGCTATCTAATCTCTAAATTCAGCCAGCTTCAAACCCATTTTTATTACACTTTATTTTCTGCCAGGCCATTGATTTGGGAACAGTATGTGACACAAAGTATTGTATGTAAACATAATGCTAGGTAGATCTTCTTGAACATACATGTGAATGCGTTGTTATGGTAGAACAATTTATATTCCTTTAGGTATATATTAAATAATGGGATTACTAGGTTGAATGGCAGTTCTGTTTTAAGTTATTTGAGAAATTACCAAATCAATTTTCTCAATGAGTGAGTTAATTTACATTCCCATCAGCAGTGTATAAACATTCCCTTTTCTCTAAAACCATGGCAACATCTGTAATTTTTTAACTCTTATAATAGCCATTCTGACTGGCGTGAGATGGTATCTCATTGTGGTTTTGATTTGCATTTCTCTAATAATTGGTGATGTTGAGCATTTTTTCATATGCCTGTTGGCTGTGTGTGTGTCTTCTTTTGGGAAGTATCTGTTAATTTTATTTTTCCTCTCTTTAACAGGGTTGTGTGGTTTTTGCTTGCTAATTTGTTTAAGTTCCTTATAGATTCTGGATATTAGACTTTTGTCAGATGAATAGTATGCAAGTATTTTATCCCATTCTGTACGTTGTCTGTTTACTCTGTTGATTATTTTCTTTTGTTGTTGTTGTGCAGAACCTGTTTAATTATGTTCCAATTGTTTTTTTTTTTTTTATCATGAAATCTTTGCCTGGTCTTATGTCCAGAGTAGTATACCATAGGTTTTCTTCAAGGTTTTTGTAATTTTAAGTTTTACATTAAAGTGTTTCATACATGTTGAGTTGATTTTTTAAATGGTGTAAGGAATTATTCCCTTTTCAATCTTCTGCATATGTCTAGCCAGTTATCCCAGCACTATTTATTGAATAGGGAGTCTTTTCTCCATTACTTGTTTTTGTTGACTTTGTTGAACATCAGATGGTTGCAAGTTTGTGGCTTTATTCTGTATCTCTTTTCTGTTCCATTTGTTTATGTGTTTGTTTATGTATGAGTACCACGCTACTTTCGTTACTGTAGTCTTGTAACATGGTTTGAAGTAGAGTAATGTAATGTTTCCAGCTTTGCTCTTTCTTCTTAGGAATGCCTTGGCTATTCAAGCTCTTTTTGGGTTCTGTACAAATTTTGACATAGATTTCTCTAGTTCTGTGAAGAAAGTAGTTGGGAGTTTGATAGAAATAGCATTGAATCTGTAAATTTCTTTAGGTAGTATGGCAATTTTAACAATATTGATTCTTCATATCTATGAGGATTGACTATATTTCCAATTCTTTGTGTCGTCTTTAATTTCTTTCAACAGTATTTCATAATTATTTTCATGGAGATCTTTCATCTCCTTGGTTAGCTGTATTGAGTAGGAGTGGCAAGAGTGTTTAACCTAGCATTGTTCCATACATTCTCAATGTTTTTCTACAATGAAAATAATAACACCTATCTCATAAAGATGTTTGGAAGGTTAAATATACAACGTTAATGACCATTATTAACATCACTGGGAGAGGAAATGATTAACAGCTTACTGCAACTAGGCAAGATACAAAAGATTCCTTATTCAGACAAACACATCCATAATTATTAAATAAAGTGTCTGGTCTAGAATAGAGTTTATATGTGAGAAATATTCTCAGGAGGCTTTATTACAATGAGGAACCAAAGAAGGAATTCTAAATAATTCTAAAAAAACTCTAAACCACTTCAACTCTTTATAGTTCTTCCACTCCCAAGGATCCAGGCAAACCAGCTCATGGCCACTCAATGTTCTTATTGTGCTTTCTGCATGGTGTAACAGAAGAAGTAAAAAATGTCAGTGTGTGTTGGATGATTACCTCACCGAGGTGCTTAGTATACTCTCACCTATATTACCTCATTCAGGAATGTTCTCAGCTAAAGATGTAACCAATTTTTTTTCTGTCTTTGTAGTCTGTCTTCAACACAATCCCACACGTTCCCTCCTCATCCCTTCAGGTGAAAGATGCACTATTGATGTGGGTGGTTGCTAATTAAGGTCTTAAACAAGAAGAGCCAACTATTCTAAATATATATGCACCCAATACAGGAGCACCCAGATACATAAAGCAAGTTCTTAATGACCTATAAAGAGACTTAGACACTCACACAATAATAGTGGGAGTCTTTAACACTCCACTGTCAATACCAGACAGATTAATGAGACAGAAAATTAACAAGTACATCCAGGACTTGAACTCAGATCTGGACCAACCAGGCCTAATAGACATCTACAGAATTGTTCACTCCAAAACCACAGAATATGCATTCGTCTCAGCACCACATCTTACTTATTTTAAAATTGACCACATAATTGGAAGTAAAACACTCCTCAGCAAATGAAAAAGAGTGGAAATCATAACAAACAGTCCCTCAGACCACAGTGCATTCAAATTAGAACTCAGGATTAAGGAACTCACCCAAAACTGCACAACTACATGGAAACTGAAAAATCTGCTCCTAAATGACTACTGGATAAATGATGAAATGAAGGCAGAAATAAAGATGTTCTTTGAAACCAATGAGAATGAAGACATAATGTACCAGAATCTCTGGGACACATTTAAAGCAGTGTCTAGAGGGAAATTTATACCACTAAATGCCAACCAGAGAAGTGAGGAAAAATATAATATTGACACCTGAACGTCAGGATGAAAAGACATAGAGGAGCAAGTTCAAATAAATTCAAAAGCTAGCAGAGGGCAAGAAATAATTAAGATCGAAGTATAACTGAAGGAGACAGAGACACAAAAATCCTTCAAAAAATCAACAAATTCAGGAGCTGTTTTTTTGAAAAGATCAACAATATAGATAGACCACTAGCCAGACTAATAAAAAGAAAAGAGAGAAGATTCAAATAGATGCAGTAAAAAATGATAAAGGGAATATCACCACCAATTCCACCAAAACACCAAATACCATCAGAGATTACTACAAACAACTCTGTGCACATATACTGGTAAATGTAGAAGAAACTGATAAATTCCTGGACACTTACACCCTCCCAGGACTAAAGCAGGAAGAAGTTGAATTACTGAATAGATCAATAACAAGGTCTGAAGTTAAGGCAGCATTTAATAGCCTACCAAACAAAAAAAGTCCAGGACCAGATGGGTTCATAGCCTAATTCTGCCAGAGATACAAAAAGGAGCTGGTATCATCCCTTCTGAAACTATTCCAAACAATACAAAAAAAGGGAATCCTCTCTAACTCATTTAATGAGGCCAGCATCATCTTGATACCAAACCTGGCAGAGATGCAACTAAAGAAGAAAATTTCAGGCCAATATCCATGATGAACATTGATGCAAAAAATCTTCAATAAAATAGTGACAAACCCAATCCAACAGCATATCAAAAAGCTTATCCATCACTTGATTGTGATGGATTCATCCCAGGGATGCAAGTCTGGTTCGACATCCACAAATCTATAAATGTACTCCATCGCATATACAGAACCAAAGACAAAAACCACACGATTATCTCAATAGATGCAGAGAAGTCTTTCTATAAAATTCAACAGCCCTTTATGCTAAAAACTTGCAATAAAAAAAATCATATCTCAAAATAATAAGAGCTATTTATGACAAACCCACAGCCAATATCATACTGAATGGGCAAAATCTGGAAGCATTCTATTTGAAAACTGGCACAAGGCAAGGATGCCTTCTCTCACCACTCCCATTCAACATAGTATTGGAAGTTCTTGCTAGGGCCATCTGGCAAGATAAAGAAATAAAGCATATTCGAATGGGAAGAGAGAACATCAAATTGTCCCTATTTGCAGATGACATGATTGTGTATTTAGAAAATCCCATCATCTCAGCCCAAAATCTTCTTAAGCTGATAAGCAACTTCAGCAAAGTCTCAGGATACAAAATCAATGGGCAAAAATCACAGGCATTCCTATACATCAATAATGGACAGAGAGCCAAATCATGAGTGAACTCTCATTTATAATTGCTGCAAAGAGAATAAAATACCTAGGAATACAACTAAGAAGGGATGTGAAGGACATATTCAAGGAGAACTACAAACCACTGCTCAAGGAAATAAGAGAGGGCACAAACAGATGAAAGAGGATTCCATGCTCCTGGTTAGGAATAATCAATATTGTGAAAATGGCCATACTGTCCAAAGCAATTTATAGATTCAATGCTATCCTCATCAAGCTACCAATGACTTTCTTCACAGAATTGGAAAAAACACCTTAAACTTCATATGGAACCAAAAGAGAGCCTGTATAGCCAAGACAATCATAAGAAAAAAAAAAAGGCTGAAACCTGGAGGAATCACACTATCTGGCTTCAAACTATAGTAAAAGGCTACTGTATTCAAAACAGCATGGTACTGGTACCAAAACAGAGATAACGAGATATAGACCAATGGAACAGAATAGAGGCCTCAGAAAAAAATGCCACACAAATACAACCATCAGATATTTGACAAACCAAACAAAAACAAGCAATGGGGAAAGGATTCCCAATTTAGTAAACAGTGTTGAGAAAATTGGCTAGCCATATGCAAAAGCTGAAACTGGATCCCTTCCTTACATCTTATACAAAAATGAACTCTAGATCGATTGAAGATTTAAACATGAGGCCTAACACCATAAAAACTCTAGAAGAAAACCTAGGCAATGCCATTCAGGATTAGGCACGGGCAAAGACTTCATGATTAAAACACCAAAAGCAATGGCAACAAAAACAAAAATAGACAAATGGGATATAATTAAACTTAACAGCTTCTGTACAGCAAAAGAAATTATCAATGGAGTGAACTAGCAACCAACAGAATGGGGAAAATTTTTTGCAATCTACACATCTGGCAAAGGGCTAATATCCAGAATCTATGAAGAACTTAAACAAATTTACAAGAAAAAAACAAACCACCCCACCAAAAAGTAGGTGAAGTATATGAATAGACACTTTACAAAAGAAGTTATTTACAGCCAACAAACATATGAAAACAAGCTCATCATACTCGTCATCAGAGAAATGCAAATCAAAATCACATTGAGATAGCACCTAATGACAGTTAGAATGCTGATCATTAAAAAATAAGGAGACCACAGATGCTGGAGAGGATGTGGAGAAACTTTTACACTGTTGGTGGGAGTGTAAATTAGTTCAACCATTGTGGAAGACAGTGTGGAGATTTCTCAAGGCTCTAGAACTAGAAATACCATTTGACCCAGCAATCCCATTACTGGATATATACCCAAAGGGTTAAAAGTCACTGTATTATAAAGAAAGATGCACACGTATGTTGATTGTGGCACTGTTCACAGTAGTAATGACTTGGAACCAAACCAAATGCTCATCAATGGTAGACTGGATAAAGAAAATGTGGCACATATACACTGTGGAATACTATGCAGCCATAAAAAAGGATGAGTTCATGTCCATTGCAGAGACATAGATGAAACTGGAAATTATCATTCTCAGCAAACTGACACAAGAACAGAAAATCAAACACCACATGGTCTCATTCATAAGTGGGTGTTGAACAATGAGAACACAGAGACACAGGGAGGTGAACATCAGACAGTGGGGCCTGGGGGATGGAGGACTAGGGGAGGAATAGCAGGGATTGGGGGGATTGTGGAGGAATAGAATTAGGAGAAATACCTAATGTATATGATGGGGCGATGGATACAGCAAACCACCACCCTGGCACGTCTATATCTATGTAAGCAACCTGCACGATCTGCACATGTACCCCAGAACTTAAAGTATAATAAATACATTTTAAATATCTTAAACTGTGATCCCCTCTCCGGGAGTATGTGTGTTTACACATTGTACAAAATAAGATCCATATGAACACACATATACATACACACACCACTCAAAACTTTTAATATGTAACAGAATGACATTATAATAATGAAATGGCATATAATATTGTATATAAGCATGTATAAGTAAATGGTATTCTACAGATATGTCTGCTTGCACTGCTGTTATAAATATGTGCCTCACTTTGCACAGAAATAAGATAATTTCTAATTTGAATGATGTCTGGAAGAATCTCCCACTGAATAACTGAAAAGTCATTTAATCTACAGTTACTTCAATGTTTCACTGTCAAATGAATCCCTCCCCTTAAGGTGGATGCAAAAGTAATTGTGTTTTTTGCCATTAAAACCATATACTTTGTGTATCAGGTAATATTATAAGCACTTTATATTTAACCTTAAAAACACTTTTATGAGAGAGTTGTTATTAAAAGTAATCAAGACAACTGTGATCACTTTTGCACCAACCAAATATGTGTCCTTAAGAAGCTGCTGGTTTCAAATTGCACACTTGTTGGCACACTGAAATTTTGCTGTCAACAAATTTTATGCCTTCATGCATGGATTACATATGAGCCAAATAAGAATGTCTACATGAGAATACCACTCCCAAAGCAGCCTGCACCTGAAGTCTACTATAGCATTTGCCCCTTTTCATTTGTTCTTCATGACGCACTGACATTTGTCATTCTTATTCAACCTCAATGACTCTCTAGGTTGATTTAGTATTAATAATACAAACTGTTTCTAGGACTGCTGCAGCACAGCTATTTATTTTATCATTTTATAGAATTAGAGCCCCAGATACTTTTGCTTAAAAACAAAATATGTGTTAATTTTGGAAATATACAATTAATTCTGCCTTAATGCTCCTCAGGGTTTGTGTTTAGGAGCATGTGCACACACTTATAGGTACACATATTGTATGTGTGCACTTCTAAATAGAAACAGGCTTCTGCATGTAGTCATGCATCACGTGGCAATAGGTATATGTTCTGAGAAATGTGTTAGGCTATTACATTGCTCTGCAATCATCAAAGAGTGTTAATTCTACAAAGCTAGAAGGTATAGGTTACTACATACCTAGGGTAATATGGTATAGACTACTGCTCCTAGGCTACACACTTGTGTAACCTAAATGGCATGTTACTGTACTGAATACTGGAGGCAACTGTAATACAATGGTACATATTTGTGTATCTAAATATACATAAACAAACAAAAAATACACTAAATATATCTTATAAAAGACTAAAATGGCACGCCTGTCTAGGGCACTTACCACGAATGGAGCTTGCAGGACAGGAAGTTGCTCTGGTTGAGTCAGTGAGTGAGTGGTGAATGAATATGAAGCTGGAGGACAATAATGTTTGCTGATGTAGACTTTATAAACACTGTACACTTGAGTTACACTACATTTATGTTAATAATTTTCTTTATTAATACTTTTTTCCCCATTTATTTATTTTATTGCATTTTAGGTTTTGGGGTACATGTGAAGAACATGCAAGATTGTTGCATAGGTACACAGGTGGCAGTGTGATTTGCTGTCACTTTTTAACTTTATAAATATTTTTTGCTATAACATTTTTGCTATAACATTTACCATAAAACACAAACACATTGTACAACTGCACAAAAATATTTTCTTTCCTTATATCTTTATTCTATAAGCTTTGTTCTATTTTTAATTTTTTAACTTTTTAAACATTTTGTTAAATGTTAACACACAAACACACACATGAACCTAGGCCTGCACAATATCAAGATCATAAATAACCAATATCACTGTCTCCATTCTCTGCTTCTCATCCCACTGGAAGATCTTTAGGGGTAATAACATGCATGGAGCTCCCATCTACTATGATAACAATGCCTTCTTCTGGAATAACTCCTGAAGGCCATGTCTGAGGCTGTTTTATAGTTAACTTTTCATAATAAATAGAAAAAGGACACCCTAAAATAACAATACAATGTATAGTATAATAAATACAAAACCAGTAACGGTTGTTTTTCATTATCAAGTCTTACTACTGTACAGAATTTTATGTTGTATATTGTACTTTTTTTTTTTTTTTTTTT
>NW_016107910.1:584031-603469 GCF_001604975.1 Cebus imitator | reverse complement strand
TTATGCCAGCATCACTACAAACACATAATATGTTGCACTGTGACATTACAATAGTTACCATGTCACTTAGTGACAAACATTTTTCAGCTCAATTATAACCTTCTGAAACCACTATTGTGTATGTGGTCCGTCATTGCTTGTAACATCGTTATGCAGCACATGACTGTAATTATGAAATGTTAAATTTATTGTATTAGTTTCCTAGAGTAATCATAACAATGTACCACAAGCTGGGTGGCTTAAATAACAGAAATTTATTGTCTCACAGTTCTCTGCCTCACAGGTCAGAAGTCTGAATTCTTGTGTCTACAGTTTATTTTGAATATAGGATCGATTTTTTTAGTGCTTCTGGTTTGCTTTTAAAAGTTTACATATTTTCCGTTTAAGTAGTCCGCATTTCAGCAGACTTCAGTGACAGCCATTTTCCTATAGGTTTTTAAAATAAGGTACAGAAAATGTCAGCATAAGTAAGAGTCATTTATTTCGAAAACTCAAGCGTCGGTGTTTGTTTTTTTTCCCCCTTATCTGCTGTGTAGAGACAACCTTAGGATTAGCTTTCAACAGAGCTATCATTACAGGCCCAGAGGAAACCTTTGACATTAATGTCAGCCCACTGGAAAAGGCTAACAGCACTCCACTAAAAGTTACAACGCTGAGTAATTCAGGAGAACAACTGTCAATTCTGGTTTCCCATAGATTACTACGTCTTTTTTTGTGACAGCTTTGGAGAAATGCTAGAACAATGTGGTCACCTCTATTTTTAGGTACCAGCCAGTCACTGGAAAAAGATATCTGTGCATGACTTCTATTTTATCCAACAGCCAGATGTCAGTCAGAAGGACAGATGGCCCACCTGGTTGCAGGAGATGAAAGTCAGTGGCAGGTCTGCCCCTGGAAGGGTCCTTCAGTGGCAAGTTAGTCTAACTTTAGGGAAGAATCAAAGTAAATTGGATCAACTAACTCTCCTTTCTCCAAAGGTAAAATTCTGAAGGATTCAGGTTTCCTTACAGATAGTCCTTCCTAGCCCTCTTCCTTTTATAATCAGGAGGACCACCAGGGCTTCTGGGAGAGAAGTTGTCCCCTCATGTTCTTATGGCAAATTTGGAGCTTATGACTGACGTCTCTCAAAGGCAAGGGATTTGCTTTGCTGAAAGCTTTACTTTCCCTAACACGGTCATACCACAGACAAATAGTAGGCCAATGTCCCAAGGCTCCAGTGGGTCTAGCAAAACAAACTGACCAGCATTTCCAGCCTAGGCCCCAGCTGTATTCCCATACTCACCTAACTTCACTCTTTCTGCACAGAGCTTCCCAACTCAACTGGTTTTCTGCTTAATACCTTACCTTAATACCTTAATACACTTATATGCTTACCTGATGTCATCTGTCAAGACTGCCCTTTTCAAGAATCCATGTGAGAAAACAGTTACCTGAGAAATTCATCAACTTGAGTGAAAATTACCGTTATATAAATTGTCTGTTATAACACTAATAACTCTATGTTATCCCACTTAAAGATTATCATTCCTCTTAGGAGGACACAAGAAAATTTTCTCATTCCCAATGAGTAGTATGTTTTCTCATATTGAATTATAACTATAATACACTTTATTATTTCCTTTTTTGTCTTGGTTGTGAATAAACTCAGAACTATATCTAATTCTCAATTGCCAAAAGCTCCCCTTTCTTTTTTATGTTTTGCAAGTTTTTAATTTTAATTTTAAACATTTGGTATGCATGATTAAGGTAAATCCCTTCATATCTTTTATGAAATATAAAAGTAGATAAGGATATTAATTATAAATATACAAATATTTAGGAAAGAGGCAAGGAAGTCTTTCTTGAGTATAGACTAATAACAGCTAGTAACTTGTGCTGAAACTTTCTCTTCCCCATGCATTTTTAAAATCGAGATGTGATTCACATAGCATAAAACCTACCATTTTAAAGTGTACAATTTACAAAGCTGTGTAACAATCACCACTATCTAATTCCATATCATTTTCATCACTCTTGTACTTATTAGCATTACTCCCAATTTCCCTTTTCTAATCCATTGGCAGCCACTAATATTTCTGTCAATGAATTTGCCTGTTCTGGACATTTTATATAAATGGAATCTTAAAATATGTGGCCTTTTGTGTCTGACTTCTTAGCATGATGTTTTCAAGTTTTATTTATGTTGTAACATGCATCAATACTTCATTTGTTATGGCTGAATAATATTCCATTGCATGAATATATCACAATTTATTTATCCATTTCATCTGTTGATGTACATCTGGGTTGTTTCACTTGTTAGCTAATATAAATAATGATTCTATGAACATCCATGAACAATTCTTTGTATGGATGTATGTTTTCAATTCTTCCGTGCATATTCCTAAAAGTAAAATTACTGAGTAATTTGATAACTGTTTAACCATTTGAGGAACCACTAAACTGTTTTATACAGTGAGTATATCACTTTATATTCCACCAATAAATGAGTGTTCCTATCTCTCTGCATCTTCTGATATTTGTTACTTTCTGTGGCATTTTGTTGTTGTTGTTGTTGTTATAGAGATTCTAGTGGGTTTGAAGAAGATTTTATTGCAGTTTTAATTTGTATTTCTCTAACGGCTACTAATATTTAGTATTTTGTTCATGTACCTATTGATCATTTGTACACTTTATTTGAAAAAATGTTTATTCTGACCCTTCATTTTAAAGTTACATGATTTTCCTTTTTATTATTTAGTTTGTTACATATTCTATATACTAGACCCTTATCAGATATGTGATTTGCAAATATTTTCTTCCACAATGAGATTTGTTCTTTCACTTTCATCCTAATATCTATTTAATAAACATAGATGTAATCTTTATGCAGTCCTATTTATCTGTTTCTTTTGTTGTTTGAACTGCTGCTATCATATCTAAGAAATCATTGCCTAATCCAATGGCACAGATAATTTTGCCATTTTTTTCCTAACAATTTTATAGTTTTAGCTCTTACCTTTTGGTCTGTAATCAATTTTGGACTAATTTTTTAATATGATATGTGTTAAAAGTTTAATTTTGTTCTTTTGCTTATGGTTATCTAGTTATCACAGAGCTATTTGTTGAGTAAACTATTCTTCCTCCATTAAATTATCTTGATACTCTTTCTGAAAATTAACTTGCTATAAATGTGACAATTTACTTCTGGACTTTCAATTCTATTCCATTGATCTATGTTTTTCCTTATGCCAGTATCACACTGTTTTGTCTACTGTTATTTGCACTAAGTTTTAAAATCCAAAAATGTGAGTCCTCCAAATTTGTTCTTATTTTTTCAGAATTGTTTCACTTTTCTGGGTCCCTTGAACTTACATATGAATTGTAGAATCATTTTTTAAATTTCTAGGAAAAAGGTGATCTGGAATTTATGTAAGGATTGCATTGATTTCGTAGATCATAGTGTTTTGTATTACATTTTAAATAGTATTTAGTCTTTCAGTCCATAAACACAGGATGTTTTCCTACTTACTTAGATTTTCTTTAATTTCTTTAAAAGATGTTTTGGAGTTTCCTTGTGCATGTCTCACATTTCTTTCTTTTGATAAGTTTATTCTAAGTATCTTATTATTTCTGATGCTATTTAAAATGAAATTGTTTTCTTAATTTTATTTTCAAATTGTTTATTGTAATTGTATAGAAATATTGCTTTTTCATATTGCTCTTGTATCCTGCAACCTTACTATATATAATACTTTATTAGCTCTAATAGTCTTGTGTGTGTGTGTGTGTTTGCATGCACATGTTTGTGTGTGTGTATTTCTTAGGATTTTCTACATACAAAATCATGTTATCTGCAAATAAAGATAGTTTTACTTCTTAAATTTTAATCTAGATGCATTTTATTTCTTTTGCTTGCCTAATATCTCTGGCTAGAATCTTAAGTACAATGTTGAATAAAATTGACAAGAAGGAACATACTTGCCTTTTCCCAATGTTAGGGAGAAAGCTTTAAGCCTTTCATGTTAAATATTATATTAGGAGTATCTTTTTCAGAGATGGCGTTTATCAGGTTGAGGAAGTTCCTTTTATTACCAATGTGTTGAGTGCTTATCAAAAATGATGTTGATTTTTTTCAAATAGCTTTATGTCTCTATTGAGATAATTATGAGGCTTTTGTCTGTTTTTGGATTAGTGTTGTGTATTACATTGTTGAATTTCACATGCTTAATCAACCCTGAATCTCTGTGATAAATCCTGCTTGATTATGCTGTGTTATTTTCTTATACATTGTTTGATTTTTCTGTTAGCATTTTGTTGAAGATTTTTGCATCTATGTTCATAAAAGATATTCATCTGTGATTTTCTTTTCTTATGATGTCTTTGTCTGGTTTTGATACCAGGGTAAAATTATTCTTATAAAATGAGTTGGGAAATATTGCTCCCTCTTCAAATTATTTCTGGTAAAGTTTGTAAGGATGGTTACTAATTATTTAAATGTTTAGAATTCACCAGTGAGGCATATACTCCTAGACTCTATTTCATTTTTAATTACTAATTTAATCCCTTCATTTATTATAGATATATTCAGATTTTTAGTTCCTTTTTAGTTGGTTGCTGTAGTTTGTGTCTTCCTGGGAATTATTCCGTTTAATCTTGCTTATCTAACTTGTTGACACGCAACTGGTGTCATTGCATTATGATCGTTTTTATTTCTGTACATTGGTAGTAATGTTCTCTATTTTATTTCTGTTTTAAAAATTTTAGTCTTCTGTTNTTTTTCTTGGTAAATTCATTAAACTTTTGTTACTTTTATTGATCTGACCAGAGAACCAACTTTTGGTTTCATGAATTTTCTTCATTTTTGTATGATCTATTCCACTTACTATCACCCTAATATTATTTTCTCTCTTCTGCTAGCATTGGTTTTAGCTTGCTTTATTTTTTAATTCCTGAAGGTATAAAATTAGAATTTTTACTTGTGATCTTCTTTTTTCTTAATGTAGACACTTAAAGCTATACATTTTGTCCTGAAAATTGTTTAAAAAGTATCTCATAAGTTTGATTTGTTGTGTTTTTATTTTTATTTCTCTCAGAGTATTTTCTAATTTCTTTTGAGCTTTTTTCTTAGATCTTTGGGTTATTTAGGAGCATGTCATTTAATGTCTGTATGTTTTGATTATCCATTTTTCTTTTAGTATGGATTTCAAATTTCACTACATTGTCCTTGAAGAACATTGTTTGTTTCTTTTTCAAATTTTATATTAGAATCAGAGGTATATGTGCAGGTTTGTTATAAGGGCATATTGGGTAATGCTGTAGTTTGGGGTATGACTGAACCTGTCACCCAATAATGATCATAGTGAGAGGAATTGGCTAGCTTGCCTTAGGTAGACAGCAAGGGAAGGATCTCCAAAAAGCCCCCAACCAACTGGTCATTGCCTCATTCCCACATAACATAAAAAGCACCCTGGGAAAGAAAATCAAGCTGCAGGCACCAATAAGAGAATTAGCACGGGGGTTTGTGCCTCAAGACATGCCCGTGGCTGCACAGATAGGAGAACTTCCAGCTCATTCAGATGGTAACTTGCACAAACCTCCAGTTCACTCAGATAAGGGAACAAGGCCTGATGCAGAAATGCCTTTGTCCTTTGTATAACCAGAGGGCTTCCAGGAAAAGTTTATTCTTCTTTTGTGGGCATGAACACAGTGGGCTCCAGTGGGTTCCAGTGGGCACTTTCCTTTCCATTTTGGATTGTGAGTCCAGCCTCTATTAATAATCATTTCAGCCCCTGATTAGTCCCTGGACAAGGTCCCAGGCCAATCTTTTTGTTTGGTCCCAGGCCAAGGTCCTGGGCTAAGCTTTCTGATTGGTTACCAGTCAGGGCCCTGGGACAAGCTGAGTCGTGTTTTCCAAGATAGCCCACACACTAAATACATTCTTTCCCCTTCCCAGTTTGTAAAAACCCTGGATTCCTGCCTCATAAGGGGGCAACCCATTTGGGCCCTCCTCTCTACTGGCAGAGAGCTTTTTTCTTTTCCTTATTAAACTTTCACTCCAACCTCAGCCTGCGGTCTATGCTTCATTATCATTTTGGATGTGAGACAAAGAACTCTGGGTATTTTCTCAGACAATCCGAGGCTGCTACATCTTCTTGCATTGTTGAGACTACAACAATAGTGTTCAATAGGTAGTTTTTAAGCCCTTGCCACCTTCCCTCTCTCACCTCTCTAGCAGTGCCTGTGTCTATGGTTCTCATTTTTATGTTCATATGTACCCAGTATTTAGCACCCACTTATAAGTGAGAATCTAAATTATTTGCTTAATTTGATTAGAATAATAGCTGCATCCATGTTGCTGCAAAAGATATGGTTTCATTCTTGTGTATGGCTGCATAGTATTCAATGGTGCATATGTATCACATTTTCTTTAACGAATTCACCATTGATTGGCATCTAGGTTGATTCCATATCTTGGCTATAGCAAATAGTGCTGCGGTAAACACACTAGTGCATGTGGCTTTTTTTTTTTTTTTTTTTTTTTTTTTTGTAGAATGATTGACTTTTGAGGGGGTGGTATATGTACCATAATGGAATTGCTTATTGGAATGGTAATTTTGTTTTAAATTCTTTGAGAAATCTCAAAACGGCTTTCCATAGTGGCTGAATTGATTTACATTACAATTAACAGTGGATAGTGGGAATTTTCTCTATAGCCCTGCCAACTTCTGCTACTTTTTAACTTTTTACACCTGACTGGTGTAAGGTGCTTTTTATTTGCATTTTGCTGATGATTAGTGATCATGAGCATTTTCTTCAAATATTTGTGAGCTGTTCATAAGTCTTCCTTTGGGACGTGCCTGTTCAAGTCCTTTGTCCCCTTTTAATAGTATTATTTGGTTTTGCTTGTTAATATCTTTATAGATTCTGAATGTTATATCTTTGTCTTGTTGGATGCATAGCTTGCAGATATTTTTTCTCATTCTGTAGGTTGTCTACTTTATATGTTGATAGTTTCTTTTGCTGTACAGTAGCTTTTTAGTTTAATTAGGTCAAGTTTGTCAATTTTTGTCAAACATAAGTAGCTGTAGGTATGTCCTTAGTTGGTGGGTTCTCTATTCTGTTCCACTGATCTATGAGTCTGTTTTTGTACTAGTACCATGCTGTTTTAATTACTACAGTATTGTAGTATAATTTAACATTAGGTAACGTGATGCCTCCAGATAAGTTCTCTAGTAGTAGCTCTTTACTTCAATTAGGTCCTACTCATCAATTTTGTTTTTATCGCAACTGTTTTTTGGGGACTTAGCCATATATTTTTTTGCCAAGGTCCATATCAAGATGAGTATTTCCTCGGTTTTCTTCTAGGAATTGTATAGTTTGAGGTCTTACATTTAAGTATTTTATCCATATTGAGTGAATTTTTGTATATGGTAGTGAGTAGGGGTCCAGGTTCATTCTTCTGCGTCAGGATAGCCAGTTATCTCAGCATTATTTTTTGAATATTTTTTCTTAGTGTATATTTTTGCCAACTTTGTCAAAGATTAGTTGGTTGTAGGTATCTGGCTTTGTTGCTGTGTTCTCTGTTCTGTTTCATTGGTCTATGTGTCTGTTTTTGTACCAGTACAAGGCTGTTTTAATTACCATAGTCTCCTCACATAAATTGATGTCAGGTAATGTGATGCCTCTGAACATATTCTTTTTGCTGAAGACTAATTTGGCTTTCAGGGCTTTTTATCATTCCATACTAAGTTTAGGATTTTTTTTTCTAATTCAGTGGAAAATGACTGGTAATTTGATAGGAATTGCACGGGATCTGTAGAATGCTTTAGGCAGTACAGTCATTTTAATGATATTGATTCTTCCAATCCATGAACATGGGATTTTTTTTTTTTTTCATTTGTTTGGGTTATCTATAATATTACTTCTGTCTTCAGTGTTTTGTAGTTGGACTTGGAGGGATCGTTAATTCTTTGGTTACACGTATTATTAACTTTTGTTTGCATGTGGCTATTGTAAATGGGATTGAGTTATTGATTTTGTTTTTAGTTTGAATATTATTAGGGTATAGAAATGTTACTGCTTTTTGAATGTTGATTTTGTACCCTGAAAGTTTACTGAAGTAATATATCAAATCTAGGAGTCTTTGGAGTTGTCTTTAGGATTATCTAGTTACACCATGTCATGAACAAACAGAAATAATTTAACTTTTTGTTTTTCAGTTTATTGGTGCCTTTTATTTCTTTCTCCTTGCCTAATTGTTCTGGCTAGCACTTTCAGTACTATATTGAATAGGAGTGATGAAAGTGGACATCCTTATCTAGTTTGATTTCTGGGAGAATGCATTTAAATTTTTCTCATTTAATATGTTTGATGTGTGTATTTGGCCATTGTTGCATTGCTCTAAAGAAATATCTGAGGCTGAATAATTTACAAAAAAGTTTAATTGGCTCATAGTCCTGCAGACTTACAGAAAGCACGGTGCTGGCATCTGCTTGGCTTCTGGGAAGGGGTCAGGAAGTTTAAAATCATGGTGAAATGTTAAGGGAGACCAGGGATGTCACATGGCCAGAGAAGAAGCAAGAACGAGAGAGTGGTGTGGGAGGGGGGATGAATAGCCACACATTTTTAAATGACTAGATCTCACAAGAACTCACCTATCATGTCAACAGCTCCAAGCCATGAGGAATCCATCCTCATGATTTAAAAACTTCCCACCACACCCCACCTCCAGCACTGGGGATTAAAATTCAATGTGAGATTTAGGCAGGTAAAAATAAACAAACTACATTACTGTGAGTTTGTCATATATGGCTTACATTGTTTTGAAATATGTTTCTTCAACGCCTAGTTTTTTGTGGATTTTTATAACGAAGTGATGTTGAATACTACCACATATAATTATTATTTTTTGCGTCTACATGATCATATCATTTCTTATTTTAATTCTACTTTTGTGGTCAATCATGCTTATTGATTTGCATATGTTGTACCATCCTTGTGTCCCTGGAACAAAACCCATTCAATTGTGATGAGTTATGTAATTGATGTACTGTTGGATTCAGTTTGCTAGTATTTTGTTAAGGTTTTTTCATTAGGGATTCTGCCGTACAGGTTTCTTTCTGTGTTGTGTCCTTTTCTGGCTTTAGTATCAGGGTGATAGTAGCTACATAGAATGATTTTGAGAAGATTCTCCCCTCCCCGAATTTTTGGAACCATTTCAGTAGGATTAATATCAGTTCTTCATACGTCTTTTAGAATTTAGTTGTAAATTCATGTGGTCCTGTGCTCTTTTCATTGGGTAATATGTTATTACTGATTCAATTTTACTATTTGTTATTGATCTAGTTGAAATTTTAATTTCTTCCTGGATCAATTTTGGGTGGTTGCATGTTTCCGGGAATTTATCCATTCTTCTAGATTTTTCTACATTGTGAATATAGCAATATCCTTAGTAGTTTGGTAATTTTTTGTACTTCTGTGGTATCAATCTGAATATCCCTTTTTATTGCTGATTGTGTTTATTTGAATCATCTCCCTATTATGACTAACAGTCTATCAATTTTGTATCTTTTGTTCTAGAGTCCAAATTACATCCAGTATGTTTTGGTTGATTTTCTGCCTCTGTGATCTATCTAGTGCTATCAGCGCAGTGTTAAAGTCCCACACTATAACTACTTTATTGTCTGTCTCTTTTCTTAGGTCTGGTTGTATTTGTTTTATGAATCTGGGTGCTCCAGTGTTGGTTACACATATTTTAGGATTGTTTCATTTTCTTGTTTCACTGATTCCTTTTTCATTATATAAAGACCTTCTTTGTCTTTTTGTTACTGTTGTTGATTTAAAGCATGTTTTATGTAAGTGCAAATACTTCTGCTTCTTTTTGCATTTCATGTGCATGGAAGATCTTTTTTCCACTCTTTTATCATGAGTCTATAACTGTCTTTACCAGTTAAGTTGATTTTTTGCCTGCAGTATATAATTGGATCCTGTTTTTTTATCCATCCTTCCAATCTGTACTTTTTAAGTGGAGGCATTTAGTTCATTTATGTTCAAAGTTAATACAGATGTGTAAGATTTTGTTACTGTCATAATCTTCTAGTTGCTTTGTGGTATCAATTGTGTAATTGTTTTATAAGATCTGTGAATTTTATATTTTGTGTGTTTATATGATGGTGAGTGTCAGCCTTTCATTTTCATATTTAGATCTTCTTTGAGCATTTCTTGTAGTCAGTCTAGTAGTGATAAATTTCCTTGGCATTTGTTTTCCTGGGAAAGATTTATGTCTTCATTATGCATAAAGCTTAGTTTTGCAGGACACAAAATTTTGTCTGAGAGTTGTCTTATTTAAGAAGACTGAAAATAGAACCCCAATCTCTTTTGGCTTTTAATATTTCTACTGAGACTTCTCTGTTAGCCTGAGGAATTTCCTTTATAGGTGATTAAACACTATTGTCTTGCTGCTCTTAGAATTTTTTTGTTTACATTGACTTTAGATAGTCTGATGACCATATGCCTTAGTGAAGTCTATCTTGCAGTGTGTCTTCCTGGAGTTCTCTGAGTTTCTGGTACCAAAATTTTCATATCTCTGGAAAGACTATAGAAGTTTTTCTATATTATTTCATCCAATAGGCTTTCCAAAATTTTTACGTTTATTTCTTCTTCTCCCAAGGAATATCTATAACTTGTAGGCTTGGACTTTCTACATAATTCTATATTTCCCACAGCCTTTATTTTTATTTTTTTTCATTATTTTTTCTTACTGGGTTAATTTGAAAGAACTGTCTTTTAGCCATTTTTTTTCTTCTACTTTGTCTCTTCCATTGTTAAAACTTTTAATAATATTTGGTCTCCTTTAATTATTTTTATTTCCAGAAGTTCTGTTAAGTGTGTGTATGTGTGTGCGTGTGTGTATCTTTCTAGTGAATTTTTCATTTATGTCCTGAAGTGCTTTTCTTATTTCTTTGTTTGTTTCCAACTTTCTCTTGTATCTCACAGAGCTTTCTTAAAATCAATATTTTGCATTTTTTTCTGATATTTTAAAGATTTAATTAAATAAATAAAGAAATATACATATGTATGTATATATATATATATATATATATATATATATATATATATATATATATATATATATATAGCTAAAAATTTCATGTGATCCATTGTTGGTATTGTAGCACTCTGTGTTTTCTTACTTCCAGAATTGTATTTCGAGTTCCTTCTCACCAGTATTATTATTTTTGAATTTACTTTTGTTTTGACAGATTGTTTTTCCCATGAGGATGTGAGTTTAATGCATGTCTTGTAGGTCCTTTAGTCTTTGGTTCTGGGTGCTTTCATTGACAAGGGTCTGCATGAGTTTCTTGGTTATAGATAGCCTTTGTGTGGTTGCTTTCATAAATGTTGGTTATAGTAGTAATGTACTCGGTGTGGGTAGTAGTAGTAATCTACTGCCTCTGGTGGGGCTGGTATAGTGGAGATCTCAGGAAGCTTATCTTATACCCAGTAAATCCCCCATTACGCTTGTAACACGAGTTGGTATTGAATTACACATTTCAACCTCCAGACCAGTAGGTGGTGCTTGTGAGTAAGAACCAGCCAAACACCATGCAATAGTGTCAGCAGATGTTGTAATGGGCTTTGCAGGTGGACTTCCTGGCCAGTAAATGGCATTTGCTGGAAATAAGCAGCTGTGGTGATAGCAGTGAGATTTTTGGAACTTTTCTAGCTGGAAGAACTCCTCTGGTGTATGAGATGATGTACAAGGCTGTGAAATCTTAGAGCTCTCTGTCCTAGGTATTGCCATTGAGACAGGTAAGGGAAGAAAAGGCTGGGTAGAGCTGGGTTGGGCAAGCCTGTGCCCAGGCTCCTTAACAGCAGATGGAAGCACAGACACTAATGAGTTTCAAGAGCATTTATCAAGCCACTGTAACAAATTTCTAGGGAAGAGTGGAAGCAACTTTTCCATGCCACACAGGGCAGATTGGCTGCCCGGTTTCTACCATCCAGCAAGTGATATTGAGATTCTCATGTTTCTGACCAAGTGGGTTTCCAACAAGTGTCTGGCTGCTGGCAGGTGGCCAAACCTTTTCACACATACCCAAGTGTCTGCATTAGAGATTGTAAAACCACCCCAGGCTGCAAGACTCTTGCCCTGGGCAGAAGTTGCAGCTCCCAGGCCACACTCTTCCTGGTCCAGTCCAGTGAAGGGTGTGGTGCTCAGCTCCTATACCACAGTATAAATTCATGCTATACTCTCCTCTCAGTTCTGACTATGGTGGTTCCTCTTCCACTAGAGATTAGATAACAAATCTTATTCCTAGGACCCTAGATGGCATGCTCAATTCTCAGAGGCATGAGATCATATCAGTGAAGTCATCCACAGGTCTACTGGGTTCAGAAGTTGGCTGGATAGAAAGGGGCAGGCTAGTTCCAGGCCACCTGTTGAATATTCAGGCGGAGCAATGATGGTGACACTCTGGGCCTTCCATGAGGAAGAGCAGGTCTCTCTCAGAAGAAACATCTAGGCAAGCAACTTTGGGGGACATAGGCATGTCTGAGAAATGTGGTTAGTTTGCACATTGGTCTCTCAGTAGCCTGCAGTGGCAGTAGCAGAAGCAGTACCAGTGTTTATCCTCGCGGTGCATGAAAGTGCTCAGCCTCACCTTTCCCTCCCTGGCACAGCTGCTGGCGGCAGCAGCAGCATTCTCAGGGCAGGATGCAGAGCTTTTAGAGATGGACTCTCAGAATGATGCCATACTGCAGCTGCCCAGTGTTTGGAGGCCTGTAGAACTCCATGTGAGTTTGAGCAGCGCCCCCACACAATTTCCGGGAAGCTTTCAACACCAGTCTGGACACCTCAAGGTTCAACTGGCTCTCTTATAGCTAGGATTATAAAGGTCTATGAGGCAATGTGGAGCCCCAGAAATCTCTCACTTACTCCTTCCTCAGGCCTGGAAGTTATTCCTGTCTCCCAGCAATTCTGACCAAGCAGACAGCCATGTTTCCTTTTATTTTATCCTCAGGTTCTCCTATCTCCTAGCTGTTCAATTCCATTGTTTTAACATAGACTATCAATCTGAAGTTTAAATATCTACTTGTTATTTTGGTTCTTCTCCATGGAAGAGGTGCTCCCCAGCTTCATCTAATTATACATCTTGAACTTATATTTATATATACATATATATTTAAGTATAAGGTGGTCATGAAAAATTCATGAGATGTTGATAATTACCCGTTTCATCTTTCAAAAAAGTGATTCTTACAAAAGATTTTAATAACAATCTTTTTCATACAAAGCTATGTTTGGTGTATCAATTAGCTAAATTTCACTATTCCATAATGTGTAGATACTTCTAAACATCCTCTTGTACATCATAAAAACATACAATATCTGTCTATTAAAACATATTTACAGGAATTTAAAAAGTATCTCTCTCCTCCCCTTTAAGTCTAATAGCATGTGATTCTGGACAAGAAGTTCTGCTGATTGGGAAAAAGAGTTATATAGAAAAATGTGTGCTGGGGTAGGGTCTGAAATAAAGAGCAGTGAACGAAATCTACTGCATAGTCTCTAAATTGAACTGGATACCAATAAAACTGATAAATAACAGTTGATTAAAGAAAAACTTGAGTTATGTTTCCAAACTTCAGAGAAAAGAAAACTTCCAAAAATGCAGATGTGACAATTAGTGCTGGCTGGTTGCACTGGGATCCACTAGAAGAGTTGACATGCTCAAAGCATTTCTCTCACAAATTCTAAGGAGCTTATCCATACTATATCCCTCCGAGCAGGGTTTAATTCCAGTCTCTCTAGAAAAAAACAAAAACAAAAATGAAAACCAAAACAGAAACAAAAACAAAAGAAACATGGGAGACCTCTCCTTGGAGCAGTGTAAGAATGATGAATGTAAGATTTCTACTGTAATTAATAGATCTCCATGTTATGTTTATTTAAATATTATATTCTTGAGCCTGATAGCTCCCACTGGATAAAGCCCTGCATGAAGAGTTAGGAAAAATTCTGAAAGAAAAAAAAAAGCTACTGTTAGTGGCCCCTCACCATTCTTTCAGCCATTTTTATAAAGACTTTTTGTTTGTTTGTTTGTTTTTTCCTAGCTCTGGTCAATTATTCCGTTGACTGTCATCCAGTGTATATGCAATAAATATTATGTGAATTGAATTAAAGCTGAGGATGAAGTGTCACTAATTTTTGATGGAATAGCACACACTTGGTCTAAAAACAATCCGCAAATACCTAACCTTTTATAATCTATAAATTTTGGATTTTTCTAGAAAATTTTACCAGGAAAAGTCATTTAATATATAATATTTGTTAAAAACTAAATACAAAATTATAATTTTGAGTCAAGAATTTATAGATTGAGACTTTGCTGTCTGTACTTTTGAAGTTATCTCAATAGCCTCTTACAGAGTGATTGCAGATTACTTCATCACCTAGGGTGCATGTGTTATTTAGTAGGAAAAAAACCACATTGGGATATGAAATATTATTCAAGTTATAGAATGGCAGGTGTACAGTAGTACAGAAAAACTTTTAAAGTTAATAATTTTAGGAAGATAATGTATTATACTATATTACCTAGTGAATCAAAAACACTAATTTAAAATACTGTGTATATATAAGGTATATAATATGAAGTTACTGGAGATATATATATATATATATATACAGATCGTTTAAGAGATTACTCTTATAAAGCAAATTAACATATCCAGCAACTCAAGTTGTTAAACATTTTTTAAAATGTTTGTGGTAAAGGCAGCTGAAATCTACTAATTTAGTATGAATCTAGAATAAACTACAATTTTGTTACCTGTGGTGCTTATATTGTACATTAGATTTTTAGACTTGTTTATCCTACATATCTACTACTTTGTATCCTCTGACAATCTTCCCATTTCCTCCCTCTCCTCTGCCATTGGTAGCTGCAGTCTTTTTCTCTATTTCTGTATCTTTGATTTTTTTTTTATTTCACAAATAAGTGAAACCTTGCAATATTTTTTATTTCTTTTTCTGGTTTATTTCACTTAAAATAAACTGCTCCCAGTTTCTTCCATGTTTTTATGCGCAGAATTATATTCAATTGTGAATATACGTCACATTCTACTTATCTATTTATCCATAAGTGGGACTGTTTTCTTAAATTCTTTAACAGTTAGGTCATTATTTGCATATGAAATGCTACTAATTTTTATGTTGAGTTTTGTTTCCTGCAACTTTGCTGATTTTATTAGTTCTAACAGGTTTGTGTGTGTGTAATCTTAGTTCTTCGTTTTTGTTTGTTTGTTTGTTTGTTTGTTTGTTTTACATATAAGATCTTAGTTTTTTTCTTACCCTAAAGAATGCTCAGTTTCTACTAAGTAAATGGGTAAATGAATAAAAGTTAAGTTGGTTAGCAAGAATGTGTCAAAGAGTACATTATCAGAGAAAATCAAATTACCAGAGTCCAAGTAAGTATAACTTCTTTAATATCTGAAAAGTTCCTGCTCAAAATTTTCATTCTTTGAAACTTTTAGCTATAATTGTAAAGCTAAAATATTGCTTTATTATAAGTAGAATTTTTCCAATGCTAAGGATGGTTCCTTTTTTGAGGACAGTTGGAGTTTAATTAACAAATAGAGGCCACGTGTCAAGGGAAAATAATAGCCTTGTGTCAAATAAATCTATGGTTGAATCATTGCTTTATTATTAATTTTGCCAATGCAAGTTATTTAATCTCACTGTCTCTGTTTTAACAAGTGTAAAATTATAATATATAATAAGTATAAATTTATCACTAGGATTTAAGATGATGTATAGGAAATACCTATCAGGTTGTATGTCACATACTGAGTACTCAATAAACAGTAGCAGTATATTGTTAAAATAGTGGAATCCAGTAAGTCATGGAATCAATGAATCTCAGTATGTTGAGATACTTTAGCTGCCATCTGGCATATCAGTTCTAGTTTTCCAGTTTCACAATAAGTGCAACTAAAACATTCGCATTTTGAGAAAAAGCACATGTACACTTTGGAGATAATTTGGGTTTAGTTCCAGCACATCACAATAAAGTGACTATTGAAGTAAAAAACTCACACAATTATTTTAGTTTCCCAGTACATATAAAAGTTATATTTATTCCACATCATACTCTATTAAGTATACAGTAGCATTATGTCTAAAAAGTAAATACATTAGATTTTTTTAAATACTGCTGGTAAAACTAATGATCATCTGGGACATTAGTGAGTGATAACCTTTTACTCAAATTTTACCTTAATGTTGATGACTGCTGACTGATGAGCCTGGTGGTTCCTAAAGATTGAAGTATCTGTGGCAATTCCTGAAAATAAAACAAGTTTGCCATATAGATTGACTTTTCCTTGCATTAAATATTTCATTTTTTATATTTTATAGTTTTAATTTAACTTTTAAGTTTATGAATACATATGCAGATTTGTTATATACATAAACTTAAGTCATGGGTGTTTGTTGTACAGATAATTTTGTCACTCAGGTATTAAACCAAGTAGCCATTAGTTATTTTTTCCTGATCCTTTCCCTCCAACCAGTATCCATCTTCTAGTATGCCCCAATGTCTGTCATTTCCGTCTATATTTTCATGTGTTCTTGTCATTTAGCTCCCACTTATAAGTACTATGTAGTACTTGGTTTTCTACACCTGCATTATTTTGCTGAGGATAATGACCTCCAGCTCCAACCATGTTCCTGCAAAAGACATGATGTCATTCTTTTTTTATGGCTACAAAGTATTCCATGGTGTACATGTACCACATTTTCATTATTCAGTCATCCACTGATGGGCATATAGGTTGATTCCATGTCTTTGCTATTGTAAATAGTGCTGCAATAAACATATGTATGTATGTGCCTTTAGGATAAAAGGATTTTTATTCCTTTGGATATATATCCAGTGATGCAATTGATGCGTCAAGTGGTATTTCTGGTTTTAGGTCTTTGAAGAATCACCATACTGTCATCCCCAATGGTTGAACTAATTCACTACACCCGCTAACACTAACAGTATACAAGAGTATCTTTTTTTTCTGCAACTTTTCTAGCATCTGTTTTTTTGGACATTTTAGTACTAGCCATTCTGACAGATGTGAAATGGTAACTTGTGGTTTTGGTTTACATTTCTCTAATGATCAGTCATGTTGAGCAACTTTTTTCATATGCTTGCTGGATGCACATATTTCTTGTTTTGAAAAGTGTCTGTTTATATCCTGGCTCACTTTATAATGAGGTTATATTTTTTCTTGTAAACTTGTTTACATTCCTTGTAGATGCTGAATATTAGGCCTTTGTCAGATACATACTTTGCAAACATTTTTTCCCATTCTGTAAGTTTTCTGTTCACTCTGTTGATAGTTCCTTTGCTATGCAGAAATTCTTTCATTTAAATAGTTCACATTTGTCAATTTTTGCTTTCTTTGCAATTATTTTAGTTTCTTTGTCACGAAATTTTTGCCTGTTTCTATGCACAGAATGGTATTATCCAGGTTGTCTTCTAGGAATTTTATAGTTTTGGTTTTATATTTAAGTCTTTAATTCATCTTGAGTAAATTTTGTATCATGTATAAGGAAGGGGTCCAGTTTCAATCTTCTGCATATAACTAGCCCATTATCACAGCACCATTTATTGAATAGGGGTTCTTTTGTCCATTGCTTGTTTTTGTCAGGTTTGCCAAAGATCAGATAGTTGAAGTTGTGTGGCCTTATTTCTGGGCTCTCTATTCTGTTCCATTAATCTTTGTTTCTGTTTTTGTACCAGTACTATGCTGTTGTCATTAGCGTAGACCTGTAGAATAGTTTTAAATTGGGTAGTGTAATTCCTCTGACGTTTTTGCTTATGATTGCCTCGGCTACATGGGTTAGTTTTAGATCTATGTGAATTTTAAAATAGTTTTTTTCTAGTTCTGTGAAGAAAGTCAATGGTCATTTCTTAGAAATAGTATTGAATCTGTAAGTTGCTTTGGACAATATGGCCGTTTGAATGATATTGATTCTTCCTATCCATGAACATGTTATGTATTTCCCTTGCTCTGTGTCATTTAAGGTTACTTTGAGCAGTGTTTTGTGGTTCTCCTTGGAAAGAACTTTTACCTCTCAGCTTAGCTCTATTTCTACATGTTTTGTTATATTTGTGGCAGTTGTGAATGGCATTACCTTTCTGATTTGATTCTTGGTTTGACTATTACTGGTGCATAGAAATGATAATGATTTTTGCACATTTATTTTGTGTCCTGATTCTTTGCTGAAGTTGTTTATCAGCTTAAGAAGGTTTTGGGCAAAAACTCTGGTGTTTTCTATATATAGGATAATGTTATTTAGAAACAGGGATAGGTTGACTTTTTGTCTTCCAACTTAGATGCCATTTATTTATTTATTTGTTTTTTATTTTTCTGTTTCTTAATTGCTCTGGCCAGAACTTCAAATATTATGTTGATTAGGAGTGGTGAGAGAGGGTATCATTGTCTTGTGCCAGTTTTAAAAGGGAATGCTTCCAGTTTTGTCCATTCAGCATGATGTTGGCTGTAAGTTTGTCAACCATGGCTCTTAATGTTTTGAAGATATGTTCCCTCAATACATTGTTTATTGAATGTTTCTAACATGAAAACTGTCGAATTTTATTGAAAGGCTTTTTTGCATCTATTGAGACAATCATGTGGTTTTTACTTTTAGTTTTGTTTATGTGATGAATCACATTTATTGATTTGTGTGCATTGAATCACCCTCGTGTCCCAGGAAAAAAGCCTACTTTATCATGGTGGATAAACTTTTTTATATGCTACTGAATTTGGTTTTCCAGTATTTGTTGAACATTTTTGCATTGATGTTCATCAAGGATATTTACCTGAAGTTCTCTCTCTCTCTCTCTTTCTCTCTCTCTTTCTCTCTCTTTCTCTCACGTGTGTGTCTGCCAAGTTTTTGCATCAAGATGATGCCGGCCTCATTGAACGAGTTAGGGAGGAATTCCTCCTCATTGTTTTGGAATTGTTTCAGCATGAATTGTAACAACTCTTTTTATACAGTTGCTAGAATTTATCTTTGAATCTGTCTGGCCCTGGGCTTTTTTGAATGGTAGGCTGTTTATTACTGACTCAGTTTTAGAATTTGTTTTCAGTCTGTTGAAAGTTCAAGGACTGAATTTCCTTCTGTTTTAGTCTTGGGGGGCTGTGTCCAGTAATTTATCCACTTCTTCTAGATTTTCTTTTTTATGTGCACAGAGGTTTTCATAATATTCTCTAATGGCTATTTTTCATTCTATAGCTATATTTCTGTGGTGTCAGTGCTCACATTTGCTTTATCATTTTTGACTGTGTTTACTTACTTTTTATTAGTCCCACTAGTGATATTAAATTTTTTAAGCTAGTGATTTTGTTAATCCTTTGAATTGATTTTTATGTCTCAATCTCCTTTAGTTCAGCT
>NW_016107910.1:569154-583942 GCF_001604975.1 Cebus imitator | reverse complement strand
ATTCTCCTACCTCAGCCTCCAAAGTAGCTGGAATTACAGGCACCTGCCACTATGCCTGGCTATTTTTTTTTATTTATTTATTTTTAGTAGAGACACAGTTTTACCATGTTGGCCAGTCTGGACTCCTACTCCTGACCTCAAATGATCCACCCACCTTAGCCTCCCAAAGTGCTGGGATTACAAGCATGAGCCAGCACACTGAGCCTATATGCTCTAATTTTGATTAAGTCTAGTTGTCTGCTAGCTTCACTATTGGTTTTGTCTTGGTTCTCTAGTTCTTTTAACCGTGATGCTAAGTTTTTAAAATGAGATCTTTATAACTCTTTGATGTGGGCATTTAGTGCTATAATTTCACTCTTAGCACTGACTTCACTGTGTCTCAGAGATCGTGACATGTTGTATCTTTGTTCTCATTATTTTCAGATAACTCTTTGATTTCTGCCCTTATTTTATTTTTTATCCAAAAATGACTCAGGAGCAGATTAATTAATTGTCATGTAATTGTTCAATTTTGAGTGAATTTCCTAGTCCTGATGTCTAATTTAATAGTGCTGATTTCTGAGAAATTGTTAATTATTATTTTAGTTCTTTTGCATTTTTTTGCAGAGTTTTTTTTTACCTCCAATTATGTGATGGATTTTAGATTCTGTTCCATGTGTCAATGAGAAGAATGTATATTCTCTTGTTTTTAGGTCGAGGATTCTGTAGATGTCTATAAGTTTTATTTGATGTAGAGCTGAGTTCACAATATCAATATGTTAATTTTCTTCATCAATGATCTGTCTAATACTGTCAACAGAGTGTTAAAGTCTTTATATATATATATATATATATATATGAATCTAAATCTCTTTGAGAGTCTCTAAGAACTTGCTTTATAAATCTGGATGTTTCTGCGTCTAGTGCATACATATTTAGGACAGTTAGACCTTCTTGTTGAATTAAATGCTTGACCATTATGTAATGTCATTCTTTGTCTTCTTTTATCTTTGTTGGCTTAAAGTCTGTTTTGTATGAAACTAGAGTTTCAATCCCTGGTTTCTGTGTTTTCCAATTGCTTGATATATTTTTCTTCATCTCTTTATTTTAAGCCTGTGTGTGTCATTGCCCTTGAAACTGGTCTCCTGAAGACAGCAATCCAATGTGTCTTGGTTCTTTACCAAGCTTGCCACTCTGTGTCTTTTAATTAGGACATTTAGCCCATTTATATTCAGGGTTAGTATAGATAGTCATGGATTTCATCCTTTCATCATGATGTTAGATGGTTATTTTGCCAACTTGTTTATCTGGTTGCTTTCTAGAATCACTGGCATGTGTATTTCAGTATGTATTTGTAGTGATTGGTAACAGTCTTTTCTTTCCACATTTAATGCTTCCTTCAGGATCTCTTGTAAGGCCGTACTGCTAGTAAGGAATTCCCTCAACATTTACTTGTCTGAAAAAGATCTTCTTTCTCTTTTTTATTGGAAGTTAGTTGTACTGATTATATTTTGGGTTGAAATTTTTTTTACTTAAAAATGTTCCATGTGGCTCCTAATATCTTCTGGCTTGTAAGGTTTCTGGTGAGAGGTACACTGTTAGTCTGATGGCCTTCCCTTTGTAGATTATCTGACCATTTTCTCTTTCTGCCTTTAACATCATTGCTTACATTTCAACCTTGAAGAATCTGGTGATTATGTATCTTGAGAATGATCTTCTTGTAAAGTATTTACTGAAGTCCTCTGCATTTTTTGAATTCCAATGTTGGACTCTATAGCTGGGATTGTGAATTTCCCATGGATGACATTCTGAAATATGTTTTCTAAGTTGGTTTCATTTTCTCCTTTGGTTTCAGGGACATCAATGAGTTATAGGCTTGATTTCTTTATATAATCTCATAGTTCTCAGAGGTTTCATTCTTTTTATTATTTTTTCTGTATTCTTGTATGTGTTATTTCAGAAAGACACTCTTTGAGCTCTGAGATTCTTTCCTCAACCTTGTCTACTCTGATATTGGTTCTTGTGATTGCATTACAGTATTGTTGTAGTGTCTTTTGGTTCTATTAGGTAGATTATTTTCCTTTCTATACTGGCTATTTTGTCTGTCAACTCCTGCATTGTTTTATTATAATTTTTAGCTTCCTTGGATTGGGTTTCAATGTACTCCTGCAGAACAATGATCTTTGGTCTTATCTATATTCTGAATTCTATCTCTGTAATTTCAGCTATCTCAGCCTGGTTCAGAACCCTTGCTGGAGAAATGATGCAGTCATTTAGAGGAATGAAGACACTCTGACTTTTTGGATCCTCAGGATTCTTGCACTGATTCTTTCACATTTTTGTGGGATTATCTTCCTTTCATGTTTGATGTTGCTGAACTTTAGGTAAGATTTATTTTATTACCTTGACTGCAGTATAAGATAGATTTAGCTGACTGGTTGCATTTCTGGGAGATTTTAGGTGCCCAACGCTCTCTCCCAACTCCTAGACTATGTGTTCTAACTCTTGATTATTTGTATTGGACCCCGATTTTGTTCCCTTGATTCTGGAAGTTAGAAATATCCTGCACTGGGGTGGCTGAGGTCATCATGAACTGCTGGCAACTACACGTTGATAGGTGGTTTTAGCCAAAGCATTTTGTAGTGCAGTGATACTTGGTTCTGTCCTCTTTTGCCCATGCTGGAAGAAGCGGTATTGGCAGCAGTAGCAGAGTGCTAGTGGGTGCTAGGGTGCCTGCCTCCTTGTGAGTGTTCACCACAGTGGCAGAGGTAATGCAGGTGGGTGGGGTGGGAATCCCCTGATTTGGACTGTGTGTGTGGTTGTACTGGAGGTGGTGTTGGCTTATAGGGCAAAAGAAGGCACTTAGACCTGCACCTGCTGGCAGGATGGCAGACCAGCACCTGCTGACAGGTGCAGGTCTAAGTGCCTTCTTTGTGCCCTGTAAGCAGGAGTGGTTGTTCAGGAATGGGGAGGATAAGTTGTTAGGGCAGGGCCAGGCACTGGTGGAGGTGGGGCTGGCTGGCTGTGTGCCCACCAAGGTTCTGTCAGTACTCCTGCATGCTGGCAAGGCACAGAAAACAAAACCTGCCTGTACTAGCAAAGCTTCACCAGCAAAGCTACATGGGGAATTTCCATGGGCAAGGCAGAAGCTGCAGTATGTCAGAAAAGCATGTACACTAGTTAACAGCCATAGAAATTGCCCTGCTGGAGCTCTCCACCATTCAGAAATGGTCCTCTAGTGCAGAAGCCATGGAGTGGGTCCCCAGGGAACCCGAGGCTGCCCTACAAGGAGGCATGGCCATACTGTGGCTCTGGGAGGGGCCAGCAGACCAAGGGAAACTCAAATCAAATCGGTCCAGTCTGATGGGTAATAGTGCCTTGCATGATTGAGGATGACAGTTTTCCTATGGCTAAAGTCTCCTAGGGGAACAAGATGAGCCTAGGGGTATAGCGATCCCTAGGCATGCTCCATTATAGGTGCTCCTGCGCCAAACTTTCTGAGCTCTACATCAAGTAACTTGTTGCTCCTATCACTTCTCTAAGCAGCTCTCTTTGCCAACTTGATTGTCCATGGTGGTTAGGATGTGTCCTTCTGCTGGGCTTCCACAGGAATATAGTGAGAATGGCTTACTCCTTGACACTTCACCTCACACATTTCCCCAGAGTCTTTGGGGGCCAGGAACGAGTCTGGATGCATTGTAACCACTTGTAGTTTCTCAGCTCTCTCCCTGTTTAGCCCAGCTTCTCTGTCTTCCCTTGGTCCACTTTTAGTGCCTTCCCTTTAAAATTGTTTAGGAGCATACGAGTCATTTCAATTCCTCAATGGGAGCTGTTCCACCTGGCTACATCTAGTCCTTAAATATTTATCATATGTGGTATTATTATACAGCATTTTACACAGAATAGAACTTATTTCAAAACTGTAGTCACAGAAGGCTAAGATTGCCAACTAGATGCAGCCAGGAAGAACTTCTGCCAGTGAAAGTCCTCAGAGCATCAGGTAGACCGGCATACTCCTAATAGATCTTTGGAAAGAAGGCATTGAGACTGGATACATGGTAGATGCAGAGCCTAGGCTGAAAGAGCTGAAATGTGGAAAAGTGCCACAGAATTGTCAGACACCAGGACTTTTTCCTGGTGCTGAGAAACTTCCAGGGAAGGAGTGAGTTATATAGGCTTGGACTGTCCATTTTTACTATAGGCCTCCAGAATCCTAGCTATGGGAGACCCTATGGCCTCCACAGATATCTGAATTGGCAAATAGATCTTACCAGACAGTTGGCAGAGAAAGAAATCCAGAGGCTTTGCATGGGAATGGCTACAGTAGCACCTTTCTGAGAATCCTTACCATAATCCTTTAGGATGTTCTAATCTTTGTTGGCTGCCTGACCTGGAAAGATCAGTGCTGTCCTGTCCATGGGACAAGGCCAGTTGAATCTGAATGTACTCCTGCTCTGGACTCTCCCAGGGCCCCATCCTGGCAACACCTATTTCCAGCACAACCTTAGATTGCCAGTGGCCACAACCATACTCTTTCCCCAGAAAACCCTGCATAAACATTGTAGGGTTTTTGCAGATGGGCTGCTGCCGGCATATACCAGACTTGAGCCTCACCCTGCTGGTGCATGCTCATTCAGAGTTTTCCCCTGGCAGCATAAACTCACACATAGCCTCCCCCAACAACCTCACTAGTGCACACATGCACATAAACCAGCCACCACCTTGCAGGTGTGCTGTTGCTGGCACCCCCAATCAGAGTGATGTTGCCACCAGGCTATGAAAATCTTGGCACCTCCTGTTCAGCAGGTTATTAAACCTGAGGTTTCAGAGAACAAAGCTGGAAGTTTGATCCCAGACTCTCAAGGTTAGAGCACACAGACTAGGAGTGCTGAGCTTGGTCTTGACTCCCTGAAATCATCCAGAAATGAATTGAATCAACTAAAACCAACTTATACAAAAGTTAAACCCTCAAGGACATAAAATGATATTAATATAATAATAAAAACCTTCATCCAAAAGACATAAAACTTCAAAAATTTAATGTCAGTCCACACAGGTGTGAAAGAACTAGTGCAAGAACTCTGGTAACTCTAAAACCAGAGTGTCTTCCCATCTCAAAATGAACACACTAGCTCTTCAGCAGTGGACCTTACCAGAATGAAATTGCTGGAGTGACAGACATAGAGTTCCGGATCTGGATAAAAAGAAATTTTATACACATACAGGAGAAGGTTGGAACTCAATCCGAGGAATATGGTAAATTGATCCAAGAGCTGAAAGATTTTATAACCATTTTAAGAAAGAACAAAAATGAATTTCTAAAAATAAGAAAAAATCACTGCAGGAAATTTAGAATATGAACAGAAGCATTAATAACAGAAATGACCAATCTCAGGAAATAATCCCAGAGCATAAACATCACTCCCTCAAATCAACAAAGTTACAAAAGATTTATGAAAAATAAAAATTAACAAAACCTCTGAGAAATATGTGATTATGTAAAAGGACTTTGTTGGTTGCATAGTTTGCAAATATTTATTACCATTCTGTAGGTTATTTGCTAACTCACTTGATAGTACTTTTTGCTGTAAAGAATGCAGGATCCATCATTCTAGGGTCTGGAATATCCACTGACGGCTTGTGCTGTGCTCTTGGAAAAGCTGCAAACACTCAATGCTAAACCATAAAATCAGCCACAAAGGAGGCTGTATCCTACAAAGCCACAGGGGCAGATGTGTCCAAGACCATGAGAACCCATGTCTTGCATCACCATGATCCACATGTGGGACCTGAAGTCAAAGGTGGTCATTTGGAGCTTTAAAATTTGACTGCTTTGCGGGATTTTGGACTTGCTTGGACCCTGTAACCCCATTGTTTTGACCAGTTTCTCTCATTCAGAATGCTGTATTTACCCCATACCTGTGCTGTCATTGTACCTAGGAAGTAACTAGCTTGTTTTTGATTTACATTCTCATAGGTGGAAGAGACTTGCCTTGTCTCAAGTGAGGCTTTGGATTTTGGACTTTTGGGCTTATGCTGGAATGAGTTAAGACTTTGGGTACCGTTGGGAAGGAATGATTAGTTTTGAAATGTGAAGACATGAGATATGGAGGGGCCGGGGGTGTAATGATAAGGTTTGTCTGTGTTCTACCCAAATCTTAACTTGAATTATATCTCCCAGAATTCCCACATGTTGTAGGAGGGACACATAGAGAGGTAATTGAATCATGGGACAAGTCTTTCCCATGCTACTCTCATGATAGAGAATAAGTCTCATGAGATCTGATGGGTTTATCAGGGGTTTCTGCTTTTGCTTTTTTCATCATTTTCTCTTGCCACTGTCATGTAAGAAGTGCCTTTCACCTCCTGCCACGATTCTGTGGCCTCTCCAGCCATGTGGAACTGTAAGTCCAACAATTAAACATGTTTTTTTTTTCCCTGTCTCAGGTATGTTTTTGTCAGCAGCATGTAAACAGAGTAATACACTAACCTAAAATATAACAGAAGAAAAAAATAAGCAAAACCAGAGCAGTACTAAACAAAGTTGATACAGGAAAGCTGATACAAAATATCAACAAAACCAAAACTTTGTTATTTCAAAGAATAAATCAGAATGATAAACAGCTAGCTAAATTAATAAAGAATAGGATAGAATATCCAAATAAATGCAGTCAGAAACAACAAAGATGATGTTATCATGAACCCCAAAAAATACAGAAATACCTCTCAGAGAGTATTAGGAATGCCTCTGTGCATACAAAATAGAAAACCTAAAAGAAACCCTGGAAACATACAATCTCCCAAGTTTTAACCAGAAAAAATGAAAATCCTCAACAGATCAATAAGGAGTTCTGAAGTTGAATCAATAATAAAAATCTTACAAAGTAGAAAAGCACTGGAACAGATAAATTCGCAACCAAATACAACCAGATATATAAAGCAGAACTGATACAAATCATACTGAAACTTTTTCAAAACATCAAAGAGAATGGGATCTTCCATAACTCATTCTATGAAGCCAACATCACAGCAATACACAAACCTGGCAAAGACACAACAAATAAATAAAGATGCTGGCCAACATCCCTGATAAGCATATGCAAAAAATCCTTAACAAACTACTAGCAAATCAAATTCAGCAGCACATCAAAAAGCTAATCTACCGTAATAAAGTAGGCTTTACTCTAGAGATACAAGATTAATTGAACATATGCAAATAGCTAAATGACAATTATTACATAAACATAAGTAAAAACAAAAAACTCATCATTACCGTAATAGACATATAGATGATTTTCAATAAAATTCAACATCTCTTCATATTAAAAACTGTCAAAAAACTAGGCATTGAAGGAACATACCTTAAAATAACAAGAGTCACCGATAATAGACCCACAGCCAATGTCATACTGAATGAGCAAAGACTGGATGCATCCCTTCTGCCAGCTGGTTGAACAAAAAGCTGCCCACTCTTACCACTACTATTCGTCATAGTTCTAGAAGACATACTCAGAGCAGTTGGGCAAGAGGAAAAAGTAAAAGTCATCCAAACAGGATTAGAAAAATTCAAACTATCTCTCTTCTCAAATGACATGATTCTATACCTAGAAAACCTCATAATCTGTGCACAAAGGCTTCTAGATCAGAAAAAAACAACTTTAGTAAAGTTTCAGGATACAAAGTCAATGTACAAAAATTATTAACCCTCTTATATACAAATAATTTCAAAACTGAGAGCCAAATTGAGGACACAATTTCATTCACCATGGCCACAAAATATAATAAAATATTTAGCAAAACATCTAACCAGAGAGTCAAAAGTTCTCTAAAAAGAGAACTACAAACCAGTTCTGAAATAAATGATGAATGACGCAAACAAATGAAAAAACAATCCATACCCATGGATTAGAATAAACAATATTATAAAAACGATCATACTTCCCAAAGCAATTTACAAATTCAATGTTATTTCTATAAAACTACCAGTGTCATTTTTGACATAATTATAAAAAACTACTCTAAAATTTATGTTGAACCAGTAAATAACCCAAATAGGTAAGGCAATCCTAGACAAAAATAACAAAGCTCATGGCCCTAGTCTACCTGTATTCAAACTATAAGATTACAGTAATCAAGACAGCATGGCACTGATACGAATCTAAACATGTAGACTAATGAAACAGATTAGAGAACCTAGAAATAAAGGTGAACACCCACAACTATCTGATCTTTGACAAAGTTAGCAATAACAAGCAATGGAGAGAGAAATCTCTCTTCAATAATTGGTGCTGATGTAATTGGCTAGCCATTTGCAGAAGATTGAAACTGGACCTCCTTTTTTTCAAAATATACAAAAATCAACTCAAGAGCAATTAAAGACTTGGCCAGACACAGTGGCTCATTCCTGTAATCTGAACAGCTTATGAGGCCAAAGCAGGAGGATCACTTGAGGTCAGGAATTCAAGACTAGCCTGGCCAACACGGTGAAACCATGTCTCTACTGAAAATACAAAAGTTAGCCAGGCATTATGGGACATTCCTGTAATCCCAACTACTCGAGAGACTCAGGCAGGAGGATCACTTGAGCCTGGGAGGCGGAGGTTGCAGTGAGCCCATATGGTGCCAGTGCACTTCCACCATAGGTGACAGAGTTAGACACCATCTCAAAAAAAAAAAAAAAAAAAAATGATAGATTAACGGGTTACATGTAAAACTTAAATTATTAAATTCCTGGAAGAAAATCTAATACATACCATTCTGGACATAAGTCTTGGCAAAGATTTCATGACAAAGTCTTCAAAGGCAATTGTATAATAATAATAATTCAAAATAAAACTAAATAAATGAGGCCTAATTAAACAGCTGCTTCACAGCAGAAAATACTATCAAGAGAGTTAGCCAACAACCTACAGAATGGGAATAAATGTTTGCAAACAGTGCATCCAACAAGGTCTAATATTGAGAATCTATTTAAAAATTAAACAATAAAAAGTAAAAAACAAATAACACCATAAAACGTGGGCAAAAACATGAACAGAGACTTCTTAAAAGAATATTAACTATATGGCCTACATAAAAAAATACTCAATGTTACTAACCATTACAGAAATGCAATACAAAACCACAATGACATACTATATCATACCATTCAGAATAGCTATTTTTAAAAAGTCACATACTATAAAGGGTATTCAAATAGAGAGGAAGTCAAATTGTCTCTGTTTGCAGATTACATGATTGTATGTTTAGAAAACCCCATCATCTTAGCCCAAAATCTCTATGATCTGGTATGCAACTTAATATCTAAATAAAAAAAGCTTTACATTTAATTATTTTTATGAAAAAACCAAACAATTTTCTTAAAGCTTTTTCATTTTTCCATACTCTAATTAAAATTTTCTCACAGTTTGGGATCTCCCAATCTCTGAATTAAGCGTGCTTATCTAATACACTGTTTATTCAGGTTCTTCTTGAACTTTTCTAATCATTAAAAAGTCACTTTCTCCTAAAGGAAATACCTCTTATTAGGAAGTATATCCTTTGGTTAAAGTGTACTTCTCTATAATTTTACTTATCAGTACTCTGTTTGTCCATGAGAGCTACACAAATTAATTCAAGTTTCTATTCCAACATATACAGTACTTTTGGAAAAATAAAATCATGCCTACTGTAGTTTTCTGAGAAATTTAATTTTTCTTTCTTAATGGTCTATCAGTTTATTACTCAAAAGAAATTAGCAAAAGAAAAAATTGTCAATGTGGTTAGTATATATGGAGCTTCAAATACACACAAGATTTAATACACTTTAAAGTTTCATATGCTTTTATAGTCTGGACTAATTGCTGTTGTATATTTTTCAAGAACACAAGGACATCTTTAAAAATCTGTCAGTAGACACTCTCTGTCTTTCACTGCCCCGTCATGCATTTTGCAAACCCTGTGGTAGTCTAAATAAAGATATTTATATACCAATCCCTGAAATCTATGAATATATAATTTTGCATAGTGAAGGAGTATTTGCCTATGTGATTAAGTTAAATAATTTGAGATGAAGAGGTCATCTGGGCTTGTCTGGATAGGCCCAATGTAGTGAGAAAGGTCCTCATGAGAGAGTGGCTGGCGGATCAGAGTTAATAGTAGGAAACAGAAGAATGAAAGCAGAGTTTGAAGTAATGTGAAGAAGGCGTACAAGCCAAGGAATGCAGGTAACCTCTAGAAGAAGGAAAAGAGAAAAACATTCTCCTCTGGATTCTCCAGAATTAATGCAGACCTACAAATACCTTGAATTTAAGTCTTCTTTCCTTCAGAACTGTAAAAGATTACATTTTATTTTATGTCACTAATTTTGTGTTAATTTCTTACAGCAGCATTAAAAAACTAATATACTTCCCCAACTTCCACTTGATGTTTTCCTCATAAGATATACTTCAAAATGATTATACTTCTTGTAATACTTTATCAAAACTGAGGTAGCAAACATCAGGCTTTTGTGCTAACATGTACAATGAGTGAAGCTCAATATTCTATTTAAACAAATGGAAAAATAAGGTTAACATAAAGCAGATAAAAAGATATGATTGAAAAAGCAGAATGTTTGGATTGTAGAGTGTCTATTGCAGCTGTTTTATGTATAACTTTACTTTGTAACCAAATTGCCCATTCTTAATTCGAAAAGAGATACGTTTAAATTAAAATGGATCCTTCCTTAGTCAAAACTTCAGATGAGACCCCAGTCCTGACCAGCACCTTAATTTCAGCTTTATGGGAGACCATGATGTAGAGAATCTATATATGCCATGCCCATATTCTTGACCAACACAAACTCTGAAATAACAAATATAAATTCTAAACTGTTAAGTTTCGGGGGATAATTTTTTATGCAGAAATGGGCAACTAATATACGCCACTTCTAAGAAGGACATACTTGATCGAAATGAATTGTCAAGTATTGCTCTAAGTGCTTTCTTACTCTACTCTGCAATCAAAGGCCTCTGTGCTTCTCCTCTTACAGAATTTAGAGTCCTTGAGTACAGTTTCAAAGCTAGTATCATCCTTAAAATTCAAATCTTAATCTCTGGGGCTCTGAAGGCTATAATCTTTTCTTTATATCACCACTCCTCTCTCAGCCCTCAAAAATTACTCAAACAAAACTGGTCACTAGCTATGAATCCCCACTGCATCCTGTGCATATGTGCATCATAACACTGTCTCATAGATGGTTATGTATTTGTGTTAATTTCATGTGTTTACAGTCATCTTTTCTTAGTAGTCAAGAGAGAGACCATCACATATTTACTTTTCTATTTCCAGCCCCTGTCATGATGTTTTATATTCATTTATTTAATAAAAAAATAATGATTGGGATCCTACTATATGGGTGATAAATATGTATTGAATTAGAAAATGAACAACAAAGTATAAATATTACACCTGCAACTACTAAGACAAGGAGTAAAAGAATATGTGTGTGTATATAGCAGTTTCATATATATATATATATATATATATATATAATTTGTAAATAGTAATACCTAATTTTAGTATACTATGTAAATACATATAATAAAACAGTCTTAGATATTATATATAAAATTATATGTATTGTTACACATATATATTGTTAATATATCATAATATAACATATATAATTAATATATATTGCTAATATAATACTACGTTATTATAAAATATTATATTATTAACTAAGGAAATTTTGCTTCCAGTTTGAAATCCTTTTCAGATCACTTAAACTTTCTTCATGTCAGCAATAAGGCTGTTTTATTTATTTATTTTTTTTAACATTTAGTTTAAATTAAGAAATACATGTACTGGTTTGTTATATAGGTGAACCTGAGTCATGGGATTTTGTTATACAGATTATTTCATCAACCAGATGTTAAGCCTAGTATCCATTAGTTGTTTTTCGTGATCCTCTCCCTCCTCCCACCCTCTGTCATCTGATAGGCCCCAGGGTGTAGTGTTCCCTTCTATGTGCCCATGTGTCATCATTTAGCTCCTTAAGTGAGAACATGTGGTATTTGGTTTACTCTCTTCTACGTTCATTTGCTAAGAATAATTGCCTCCAGTTCCATCCCTGTTCATGCAAAGGATAAGATCTCTTTCTTTTTCATGGCTACATAGTAGTCCACAGTGTATATGTACCATATTTTCTTTTTTTAAATTATACTTTAAGTTCTGCGACACATGTGAAGAATGTGCAGGTGTGTTACATAGGTATACACGTGCCATGGTGGTTTGCTGCACCCATCAACCTGTCATCTACATTGGATATTTCTCCTAATGCTCTCCATTCACTAGCCCCCTCCCACCCCTGAAAGGCCCTGGCATGTGATGTTCCCCTTCCTGTGTCCACATGCTCTTATTGTTCAATGCCAACTTATAAAAAAGAATATGTGGTGTTTGGTTTTCTGTTCTTGTGTTAGTTCACTAAGAATGATGATTTCCAGCTTCATCCATGTCTCTTCTAAGGACATAAACTTCACCATTTTTATAGCCGCATAGTATCCCATGGTGTATATGTGCCACATTTTTTTTTTAATCCCATCTATTATTGATGGGCATTTTGGTTGGTTCCAAGTCTTTGCTATTGTGAATAGTGCTTCAACAAACATACATGTGAATGTGTCTTTATATCATAATAAATTATAATACTTTGAGTATAACCCAGTAATGGAATTGCTTGATTAAATAGTATTTCAGATTTTAGGTACTTCAGGAGTTGCCACCCTGTCTTCAACAATGATTGAATTGATTTACACTCCCACTAAAAGTGTAAAGGCATTCATATTTCTCCACATTCAATACAAAATCTGTTATTTCCTGACTTAAAAAAAATTATTATTCTTTAAGTTCTGGGGTACATGTGCAGAATGTGCAGGTTTGTTACATAGGTAAAAATGAGCCATAGTGGTTTGCAGCATCCATCATCCTGTCATCTACATTAGGTATTTCTCTTAATGCTATTCCTCCCCTAGTCCCCATCTCCCCACAGGTCCTGGTGTGTGATGTTTCCCTCCCTGTTTCCATGTGTTCTCATTATTCAGCTCCCACTTATGAGTGAGAAAATTCAGCGTTTGGTTTTCTGTTCCTGTGTTAGTTTGCTGAGAATGATGGTTTCCAGCTTCATCTATGTCCCTGCAAAGAATATGAACTCATCCTTTTTTGTGGCTGCATAGTATTCCATGGTGTATATGTGCTATATTTTCGTTATCCACTCTATCATTGATGGGCATTGGGGTGAGTTCCAAGTCTTTGCTATTGTGAATAGTTCTGCATTAAACCTACATGTGCATGTGTCTTTATAATAGGTTAATTCATAATATTTTGGGTATATATCAAATAATGGGATTGCTAGGTCAAATGGTATATCTAGTTCTAGATCCTTGAGGAATCACCACACACTCCTCCACAATGGTTGAACTAATTTACACTCTCACTAACAGTGTAAAAGTGTTCCTATTTCTCCACATCCTCTCCAGCATCTGTCTCCTAATTTTTTAGTGTTCACCATTCTAACTGGAGTAAAAGGATATCACATTGTGGTTTTGATTTAAATTTCTGTAATACCCAGTGATGATGACTTGTTTTTTTCATATGTCTGTTCGCTGGATAAATATCTCCTTTTGAGAAGTGTCTGTTCATATCTTTCACCCAGTTTCTGATGGGTTGTTTTTTTCTTGTCAATTTGTTTAAGTTCCTAGTAGATTCTGCATATTAACGGTTTGCCAGATGAGTAGATTGCAAAATTTTTCTCCCATTCTGTTGTCTTTCCTGTTCACTCTGATAATAGTTTCTTTTACTGTGTAGATGATCTGTACTTTAGATAAACTGAAACCAAAAGCACATTAAAAAGCTTCATCACAATCAAGTTGGTTTCATCCCCGGGATGCATGGCTGGTTCAACATACCCAAATCAATAAACATAATCCATCACATAAACAGAACCAAAGACAAAAACTACCTGAATATCTCAATATATGCAGAAAAGGGCGTTGACAAATTCAACAGCCATTTATGCTAAAAACTCTCAAAAAATTAAATGTTGATGGCATATATCTCAATAAGAGCAATTTATGATAAACCCACAGCCAATATCATGCTGAATAGGCAAAAAATGGAAACATTACCTTTGAAAACTGGCACAAGACACATTTACAGAACTCTCCACCCCAAATCCACAGAATATACATTCTTCTCAGCACCACATCACACCTACTCTAAAATTGACCACATAATTGGGAGTAAATAACTCCTCAGCAAATGCAAAAGAATGGAAATCATAACAAACAGTCTGAGAACACAGTGCAATCAAGTTAGAACTCAGAATTCAAAAACTAACCCAGAACCGCACAGCTTCATGGAAACTGAAAAACTTGCTCTTGAATGTTGACTGGATAAACAATGAAATGAAGGCAGAAATAAAGACGTTCTTTGAAACCAACGAGAATGAAGACAAAACATACCAGAATCTTTGGGACACATTTAAAGCAGTCTCTAGAGGAAAATATATAGCAATAAGTGCCCACATGAGAAGAAAGGAGAGATCTAAAAATGACACCCTATCGTCAAAATTGAAAGAGTTAGAGGAGCAAGATCAAAAAAACTCAGTCTAGCAGAAGACAAGAAATAACTAAGATCAGAGCAGGACTGAAGGAGATACAGGCACAAAAAAACCTTCAAAAAATCAATAAATCCAGGAGCTGTTTTTTTGAAAAGATCAACAAAATAGGCCACTAGCCAGATTAATAAAAAAGAAAAGAGAGAATAACCAAATTGATGCAATAAAAAA